>NW_028126462.1:1800000-2039000 GCF_965194825.1 Balaenoptera physalus
AAAGACTGAGGCGTGATTCTGAAGACCTGTGGCCTGGAAACATGACATCTGTTTAGATTGTGGAATACTTTGGCCCGGGAACCTGACTGAGCCTTGGTTCTGGAACACTGTGCACTAGGAACATGATTGAGGTTTTATTCTGGAACCCTGTAGCCTGGGAACATAACTGAGGATTGATTCTGCAACCCTGTGGCCTGGGAACATAACATGGGTGGATTCTGGAACCCTGAGGCCTGGGAACATGACATCTGTTTAGATTGTGGAATACTGTGCCCTGGGAACGTGACTGAGCCTTGGTTCTGGAACCCTGCGGACTGGGAACATGACTGAGGTTTTATTCTGGAACCCTGTAGCCTGGGAACATAACTGAGGATTGATTCTGGAACCCTGTGGTCTGGGAACATGACATCGGTGGATTCTGGAACACTGTGGCCTGGGGACCTGCGAACGGTTTGACTCTGGAACCCTGTGGCCTGGGAACACGAAATCGGTTTGATTCCGGAAATCTGAGGCCTGGCAACATGACTGAGGTTTGATTCTGGATCTCTGTGTCCTGGGAAAAAGACTGAGGCGTGATTCTGAAGACCTGTGGCCTGGAAACATGACATCTGTTTAGATTGTGGAATACTTTGGCCCGGGAACCTGACTGAGCCTTGGTTCTGGAACACTGTGCACTAGGAACAAGACTGAGGTTTTATTCTGGAACCCTGTAGCCTGGGAACATAACTGAGGATTGATTCTGGAACCCTGTGGCCTGGGAACATGACATGGGTGGATTCTGGAACCCTGAGGCCTGGGAACATGACATCTGTTTAGATTGTGGAATACTGTGCCCCGGGTACCTGACTGAGCCTTGATTCTGGAACCCTGTGGACTGGGAACATGACTGAGGTTTTATTCCGGAACCCTGTAGCCTGCGAATATAACTGAGGATTGATTCTGGAACCCTGTGGCCTGGCCGCATGACATCGGTGGATTCTGGAACTCTGTGGCCTGGGAACCTGCGAACGGTTTGACTCTGGAACCCTGTGGCCTGGGAACACGAAATCGGTTTGATTCCGGAAATCTGAGGCCTGGAAACATGACTGAGGTTTGATTCTGGATCTCTGTGTCCTGGGAAAAAGACTGAGGCGTGATTCTGAAGACCTGTGGCCTGGAAACATGACATCTGTTTAGATTGTGGAATACTTTGGCCCGGGAACCTGACTGAGCCTTGGTTCTGGAAAACTGTGCACTAGGAACATGACTGAGGTTTTATTCTGGAACCCTGTAGCCTGGGAACATAACTGAGGATTGATTCTGGAACCCTGTGGCCTGGGAACATGACATGGGTGGATTCTGGAACCCTGAGGCCTGGGAACATGACATCTGTTTAGATTGTGGAATACTGTGCCCCGGGTACCTGACTGAGCCTTGATTCGGGAACCCTGTGGACTGGGAACATGACTGAGGTTTTATTCCGGAACCCTGTAGCCTGCGAACATAACTGAGGATTGATTCTGGAACCCTGTGGCCTGGCCGCATGACATCGGTGGATTCTGGAACTCTGTGGCCTGGGAACCTGCGAACGGTTTGACTCTGGTACCCTGTGGCCTGGGAACATGTCTGAGGTTTGATGGTGGAAACCTGTGGCCTGGCAACATGACTGAGGATTGATTCTGGAAGACTGTGGCCAGGGAACATGATATCTGGTTGATTCTGGAAACCTGTGTCCTGGGAACAAGACTGAAGTTTGATTCTGGAACCCTGTGGCCTGGGAACATGACTGAGGTTTGTTTCTGGAAGCCTGTTCCCTGGGAACATGACTGCGGTTTGATTCTGGACACCTGTGTCCTGGGAACAAGACTGAGGTTTGATTCTGCAACCCTTTGGCTTGGGAACATGACTGAGGTTTGTTTCTGGAAGCCTGTTCTCTGGGAACATGACTGAGGTTTGATTCTGGACACCTGTGTCCTGGGAACATGACTGAGGTTTGATTGTTGAATCCTGTGGCCTTCGAACATGACTCAGGTTGATTCTGGAACCATGTGTCCTGGGAATATGACTGAGGTTTGATTCTGGAAACCTTTGTCCTGGGAAAATGACTGAGGTTTCATTGTGGAAACATGTGGCCTGGGATCATGACTGAGGTTTGATGGTGGAACACTCTGGTCTGGCAAAATGACTGAGGCTTGATTCTGGAGCCCTGTTTACTGGGAACATGACTGAGGTTTGATGGCAGAAACCTGTGGACTGGCAACATGACTGAGGTTTGATTTGGAACCCTGTGCACGGGGACCATGACTGAGGCCTGATACTGGAACCCCGTGGCATGGGAACATTACATTGGTTTGATTCTGGAGCCCTGTTTACTGGGAACATGACTGAGGTTTCATGGTTGAATCCTGTGGCCTGGCAACATGAAATCTGTTTAGATTGTGGAATACTTTGGCCCGGGAACCTGACTGAGCCTTGGTTCTGGAACACTGTGCACTGGGAACATGACTGAGGTTTTATTCTGGAACCCTGTAGCCTGGGAACATAACTGACGATTGATTCTGGAACCCTGTGGCCTGGGAACATAACATGGGTGGATTCTGGAACCCTGAGGCCTGGGAACATGACATCTGTTTAGATTGTGGAATACTGTGCCCTGGGAACGTGACTGAGCCTTGGTTCTGGAACCCTGCGGACTGGGAACATGACTGAGGTTTTATTCTGGAACCCTGTAGCCTGGGAACATAACTGAGGATTGATTCTGGAACCCTGTGGCCTGGGAACATGACATCGGTGGATTCTGGAACACTGTGGCCTGGGAACCTGCGGACGGTTTGCCTCTGGAACCCTGTGGCCTGGAAACACGAAATCGGTTTGATTCCGGAAATCTGAGGCCTGGCAACATGACTGAGGTTTGATTCTGGATCTCTGTGTCCTGGGAAAAAGACTGAGGCGTGATTCTGAAGACCTGTGGCCTGGAAACATGACATCTGTTTAGATTGTGGAATACTTTGGCCCGGGAACCTGACTGAGCCTTGGTTCTGGAACACTGTGCACTAGGAACATGACTGAGGTTTTATTCTGGAACCCTGTAGCCTGGGAACATAACTGAGGATTGATTCTGGAACCCTGTGGCCTGGGAACATAACATGGGTGGATTCTGGAACCCTGAGGCCTGGGAACATGACATCTCTTTAGATTGTGGAATACTGTGCCCTGGGAACGTGACTGAGCCTTGGTTCTGGAACCCTGCGGACTGGGAACATGACTGAGGTTTTATTCCGGAACCCTGTAGCCTGCGAATATAACTGAGGATTGATTCTGGAACCCTGTGGCCTGGCCGCATGACATCGGTGGATTCTGGAACTCTGTGGCCTGGGAACCTGCGAACGGTTTGACTCTGGAACCCTGTGGCCTGGGAACACGAAATCGGTTTGATTCCGGAAATCTGAGGCCTGGAAACATGACTGAGGTTTGATTCTGGATCTCTGTGTCCTGGGAAAAAGACTGAGGCGTGATTCTGAAGACCTGTGGCCTGGAAACATGACATCTGTTTAGATTGTGGAATACTTTGGCCCGGGAACCTGATTGAGCCTTGGTTCTGGAAAACTGTGCACTAGGAACATGACTGAGGTTTTATTCTGGAACCCTGTAGCCTGGGAACATAACTGAGGATTGATTCTGGAACCCTGTGGCCTGGGAACATGACATGGGTGGATTCTGGAACCCTGTGGCCTGGGAACACGAAATCGGTTTGATTCCGGAAATCTGAGGCCTGGCAACATGACTGAGGTTTGATTCTGGATCTCTGTGTCCTGGGAACCTGCGAACGGTTTGACTCTGGTACCCTGTGGCCTGGGAACATGTCTGAGGTTTGATGGTGGAAACCTGTGACCTGGCAACATGACTGAGGATTGATTCTGGAAGACTGTGGCCAGGGAACATGATATCTGGTTGATTCTGGAAACCTGTGTCCTGGGAACAAGACTGAAGTTTGATTCTGGAACCCTGTGGCCTGGGAACATGACTGAGGTTTGTTTCTGGAAGCCTGTTCCCAGGGAACATGACTGCGGTTTGATTCTGGACACCTGTGTCCTGGGAACATGACTGAGGTTTGATTGTTGAATTCTGTGGCCTTCGAACATGACTCAGGTTGATTCTGGAACCATGTGTCCTGGGAATATGACTGAGGTTTGATTCTGGAAAACTTTGTCCTGGGAAAATGACTGAGGTTTCATTGTGGAAACATGTGGCCTGGGATCATGACTGAGGTTTGATGGTGGAACACTCTGGTCTGGCAAAATGACTGAGGCTTGATTCTGGAGCCCTGTTTACTGGGAACATTACTGAGGTTTGATGGCAGAAACCTGTGGACTGGCAACATGACTGAGGTTTGATTTGGAACCCTGTGCACGGGGACCATGACTGAGGCCTGATACTGGAACCCCGTGGCATGGGAACATGACATTGGTTTGATTCTGGAGCCCTGTTTACTGGGAACATGACTGAGGTTTCATGGTTGAATCCTGTGGCCTGGCAACATGAAATCTGTTTAGATTGTGGAATACTTTGGCCCGGGAACCTGACTGAGCCTTGGTTCTGGAACACTGTGCACTAGGAACATGACTGAGGTTTTATTCTGGAACCCTGCAGCCTGGGAACATAACTGAGGATTGATTCTGGAACCCTGTGGCCTGGGAACATAACATGGGTGGATTCTGGAACCCTGAGGCCTGGGAAAATGACATCTGTTTAGATTGTGGAATACTGTGCCCTGGGAACGTGACTGAGCCTTGGTTCTGGAACCCTGCGGACTGGGAACATGACTGAGGTTTTATTCTGGAACCCTGTAGCCTGGGAACATAACTGAGGATTGATTCTGGAACCCTGTGGCCTGGGAACATAACATGGGTGGATTCTGGAACCCTGAGGCCTGGGAACATGACATCTGTTTAGATTGTGGAATACTGTGCCCTGGGAACGTGACTGAGCCTTGGTTCTGGAACCCTGCGGACTGGGAACATGACTGAGGTTTTATTCTGGAACCCTGTAGCCTGGGAACATAACTGAGGATTGATTCTGGAACCCTGTGGCCTGGGAACATGACATCGGTGGATTCTGGAACACTGTGGCCTGGGAACCTGCGAACGGTTTGACTCTGGAACCCTGTGGCCTGGGAACACGAAATCGGTTTGATTCCGGAAATCTGAGGCCTGGCAACATGACTGAGGTTTGATTCTGGATCTCTGTGTCCTGGGAAAAAGACTGAGGCGTGATTCTGAAGACCTGTGGCCTGGAAACATGACATCTGTTTAGATTGTGGAATACTTTGGCCCGGGAACCTGACTGAGCCTTGGGTCTGGAACACTGTGCACTAGGAACATGACTGAGGTTTTATTCTGGAACCCTGTAGCCTGGGAACATAACTGAGGATTGATTCTGGAACCCTGTGAACTGGGAACATAACATGGGTGGATTCTGGAACCCTGAGTCCTGGGAACATGACATCTGTTTAGATTGTGGAATACTGTGCCCTGGGAACGTGACTGAGCCTTGGTTCTGGAACCCTGCGGACTGGGAACATGACTGAGGTTTTATTCTTGAACCCTGTAGCCTGGGAACATAACTGAGGATTGATTCTGGAAGCCTGTGGCCTGGGAACATGACATGGGTGGATTCTGGAACCCTGAGGCCTGGGAACATGACATCTCTTTAGATTGTGGAATACTGTGCCCCGGGTACCTGACTGAGCCTTGATTCTGGAACCCTGTAGCCTGGGAACATAACTGAGGATTGATTCTGGAAGCCTGTGGCCTGGGAACATGACATCGGTGGATTCTGAACACTGTGGCCTGGGAACCTGCGAACGGTTTGACTCTGGAACCCTGTGGCCTGGGAACACGAAATCGGTTTGATTCCAGGAAATCTGAGGCCTGGCAACATGACTGAGGTTTGATTCTGGATCTCTGTGTCCTGGGAAAAAGACTGAGGCGTGATTCTGAAGACCTGTGGCCTGGAAACATGACATCTGTTTAGATTGTGGAATACTTTGGCCCGGGAACCTGACTGAGCCTTGGTTCTGGAACACTGTGCACTAGGAACATGACTGAGGTTTTATTCTGGAACCCTGTAGCCTGGGAACATAACTGAGGATTGATTCTGGAACCCTGTGGCCTGGGAACATAACATGGGTGGATTCTGGAACCCTGAGGCCTGGGAACATGACATCTGTTTAGATTGTGGAATACTGTGCCCTGGGAACGTGACTGAGCCTTGGTTCTGGAACCCTGCGGACTGGGAACATGACTGAGGTTTTATTCTGGAACCCTGTAGCCTGGGAACATAACTGAGGATTGATTCTGGAACCCTGTGGCCTGGGAACATGACATGGGTGGATTCTGGAACCCTGAGGCCTGGGAACATGACATCTCTTTAGATTGTGGAATACTGTGCCCCGGGTACCTGACTGAGCCTTGATTCTGGAACCCTGTAGCCTGGGAACATAACTGAGGATTGATTCTGGAAGCCTGTGGCCTGGGAACATGACATCAGTGGATTCTGGAACACTGTGGCCTGGGAACCTGCGAACGGTTTGACTCTGGAACCCTGTGGCCTGGGAACACGAAATCGGTTCGATTCCGGAAATCTGAGGCCTGGCAACATGACTGAGGTTTGATTCTGGATCTCTGTGTCCTGGGAAAAAGACTGAGGCGTGATTCTGAAGACCTGTGGCCTGGAAACATGACATCTGTTTAGATTGTGGAATACTTTGGCCCGGGAACCTGACTGAGCCTTGGTTCTGGAACACTGTGCACTAGGAACATGACTGAGGTTTTATTCTGGAACCCTGTAGCCTGGGAACATAACTGAGGATTGATTCTGGAACCCTGTGGCCTGGGAACATAACATGGGTGGATTCTGGAACCCTGAGATCTGGGAACATGACATCTGTTTAGATTGTGGAATACTGTGCCCTGGGAACGTGACTGAGCCTTGGTTCTGGAACCCTGCGGACTGGGAACATGACTGAGGTTTTATTCTGGAACACTGTAGCCTGGGAACATAACTGAGGATTGATTCTGGAACCCTGTGGCCTGGGAACATGACATGGGTGGATTCTGGAACCCTGAGGCCTGGGAACATGACATCTCTTTAGATTGTGGAATACTGTGCCCCGGGTACCTGACTGAGCCTTGATTCTGGAACCCTGTAGCCTGGGAACATAACTGAGGATTGATTCTGGAAGCCTGTGGCCTGGGAACATGACATCGGTGGATTCTGGAACACTGTGGCCTGGGAACCTGCGAACGGTTTGACTCTGGAACCCTGTGGCCTGGGAACACGAAATCGGTTTGATTCCGGAAATCTGAGGCCTGGCAACATGACTGAGGTTTGATTCTGGATCTCTGTGACCTGGGAAAAAGACTGAGGCGTGATTCTGAAGACCTGTGGCCTGGAAACATGACATCTGTTTAGATTGTGGAATACTTTGGCCCGGGAACCTGACTGAGCCTTGGTTCTGGAACACTGTGCACTAGGAACATGATTGAGGTTTTATTCTGGAACCCTGTAGCCTGGGAACATAACTGAGGATTGATTCTGGAACCCTGTGGCCTGGGAACATAACATGGGTGGATTCTGGAACCCTGAGGCCTGGGAACATGACATCTGTTTAGATTGTGGAATACTGTGCCCTGGGAACGTGACTGAGCCTTGGTTCTGGAACCCTGCGGACTGGGAACATGACTGAGGTTTTATTCTGGAACCCTGTAGCCTGGGAACATAACTGAGGATTGATTCTGGAACCCTGTGGTCTGGGAACATGACATCGGTGGATTCTGGAACACTGTGGCCTGGGGACCTGCGAACGGTTTGACTCTGGAACCCTGTGGCCTGGGAACACGAAATCGGTTTGATTCCGGAAATCTGAGGCCTGGCAACATGACTGAGGTTTGATTCTGGATCTCTGTGTCCTGGGAAAAAGACTGAGGCGTGATTCTGAAGACCTGTGGCCTGGAAACATGACATCTGTTTAGATTGTGGAATACTTTGGCCCGGGAACCTGACTGAGCCTTGGTTCTGGAACACTGTGCACTAGGAACAAGACTGAGGTTTTATTCTGGAACCCTGTAGCCTGGGAACATAACTGAGGATTGATTCTGGAACCCTGTGGCCTGGGAACATGACATGGGTGGATTCTGGAACCCTGAGGCCTGGGAACATGACATCTGTTTAGATTGTGGAATACTGTGCCCCGGGTACCTGACTGAGCCTTGATTCTGGAACCCTGTGGACTGGGAACATGACTGAGGTTTTATTCCGGAACCCTGTAGCCTGCGAATATAACTGAGGATTGATTCTGGAACCCTGTGGCCTGGCCGCATGACATCGGTGGATTCTGGAACTCTGTGGCCTGGGAACCTGCGAACGGTTTGACTCTGGAACCCTGTGGCCTGGGAACACGAAATCGGTTTGATTCCGGAAATCTGAGGCCTGGAAACATGACTGAGGTTTGATTCTGGATCTCTGTGTCCTGGGAAAAAGACTGAGGCGTGATTCTGAAGACCTGTGGCCTGGAAACATGACATCTGTTTAGATTGTGGAATACTTTGGCCCGGGAACCTGACTGAGCCTTGGTTCTGGAAAACTGTGCACTAGGAACATGACTGAGGTTTTATTCTGGAACCCTGTAGCCTGGGAACATAACTGAGGATTGATTCTGGAACCCTGTGGCCTGGGAACATGACATGGGTGGATTCTGGAACCCTGAGGCCTGGGAACATGACATCTGTTTAGATTGTGGAATACTGTGCCCCGGGTACCTGACTGAGCCTTGATTCGGGAACCCTGTGGACTGGGAACATGACTGAGGTTTTATTCCGGAACCCTGTAGCCTGCGAACATAACTGAGGATTGATTCTGGAACCCTGTGGCCTGGCCGCATGACATCGGTGGATTCTGGAACTCTGTGGCCTGGGAACCTGCGAACGGTTTGACTCTGGTACCCTGTGGCCTGGGAACATGTCTGAGGTTTGATGGTGGAAACCTGTGGCCTGGCAACATGACTGAGGATTGATTCTGGAAGACTGTGGCCAGGGAACATGATATCTGGTTGATTCTGGAAACCTGTGTCCTGGGAACAAGACTGAAGTTTGATTCTGGAACCCTGTGGCCTGGGAACATGACTGAGGTTTGTTTCTGGAAGCCTGTTCCCTGGGAACATGACTGCGGTTTGATTCTGGACACCTGTGTCCTGGGAACAAGACTGAGGTTTGATTCTGCAACCCTTTGGCTTGGGAACATGACTGAGGTTTGTTTCTGGAAGCCTGTTCTCTGGGAACATGACTGAGGTTTGATTCTGGACACCTGTGTCCTGGGAACATGACTGAGGTTTGATTGTTGAATCCTGTGGCCTTCGAACATGACTCAGGTTGATTCTGGAACCATGTGTCCTGGGAATATGACTGAGGTTTGATTCTGGAAACCTTTGTCCTGGGAAAATGACTGAGGTTTCATTGTGGAAACATGTGGCCTGGGATCATGACTGAGGTTTGATGGTGGAACACTCTGGTCTGGCAAAATGACTGAGGCTTGATTCTGGAGCCCTGTTTACTGGGAACATGACTGAGGTTTGATGGCAGAAACCTGTGGACTGGCAACATGACTGAGGTTTGATTTGGAACCCTGTGCACGGGGACCATGACTGAGGCCTGATACTGGAACCCCGTGGCATGGGAACATGACATTGGTTTGATTCTGGAGCCCTGTTTACTGGGAACATGACTGAGGTTTCATGGTTGAATCCTGTGGCCTGGCAACATGAAATCTGTTTAGATTGTGGAATACTTTGGCCCGGGAACCTGACTGAGCCTTGGTTCTGGAACACTGTGCACTGGGAACATGACTGAGGTTTTATTCTGGAACCCTGTAGCCTGGGAACATAACTGACGATTGATTCTGGAACCCTGTGGCCTGGGAACATAACATGGGTGGATTCTGGAACCCTGAGGCCTGGGAACATGACATCTGTTTAGATTGTGGAATACTGTGCCCTGGGAACGTGACTGAGCCTTGGTTCTGGAACCCTGCGGACTGGGAACATGACTGAGGTTTTATTCTGGAACCCTGTAGCCTGTGAACATAACTGAGGATTGATTCTGGAACCCTGTGGCCTGGGAACATGACATCGGTGGATTCTGGAACACTGTGGCCTGGGAACCTGCGGACGGTTTGCCTCTGGAACCCTGTGGCCTGGAAACACGAAATCGGTTTGATTCCGGAAATCTGAGGCCTGGCAACATGACTGAGGTTTGATTCTGGATCTCTGTGTCCTGGGAAAAAGACTGAGGCGTGATTCTGAAGACCTGTGGCCTGGAAACATGACATCTGTTTAGATTGTGGAATACTTTGGCCCGGGAACCTGACTGAGCCTTGGTTCTGGAACACTGTGCACTAGGAACATGACTGAGGTTTTATTCTGGAACCCTGTAGCCTGGGAACATAACTGAGGATTGATTCTGGAACCCTGTGACCTGGGAACATAACATGGGTGGATTCTGGAACCCTGAGGCCTGGGAACATGACATCTTTTTAGATTGTGGAATACTTTGCCCTGGGAACGTGACTGAGCCTTGGTTCTGGAACCCTGCGGACTGGGAACATGACTGAGGTTTTATTCTGGAACCCTGTAGCCTGGGAACATAACTGAGGATTGATTCTGGAAGCCTGTGGCCTGGGAACATGACATCGGTGGATTCTGGAACAATGTGGCCTGGGAACCTGCGAACGGTTTGACTCTGGAACCCTGTGGCCTGGGAACACGAAATCGGTTTGATTCCGGAAATCTGAGGCCTGGCAACATGACTGAGGTTTGATTCTGGATCTCTGTGTCCTGGGAAAAAGACTGAGGCGTGATTCTGAAGACCTGTGGCCTGGAAACATGACATCTGTTTAGATTGTGGAATACTTTGGCCCGGGAACCTGACTGAGCCTTGGTTCTGGAACACTGTGCACTAGGAACATGACTGAGGTTTTATTCTGGAACCCTGTAGCCTGGGAACATAACTGAGGATTGATTCTGGAACCCTGTGGCCTGGGAACATAACATGGGTGGATTCTGGAACCCTGAGGCCTGGGAACATGACATCTGTTTAGATTGTGGAATACTGTGCCCTGGGAACGTGACTGAGCCTTGGTTCTGGAACCCCGCGGACTGGGAACATGACTGAGGTTTTATTCTGGAACCCTGTAGCCTGGGAACATAACTGAGGATTGATTCTGGAACCCTGTGGCCTGGGAACATGACATGGGTGGATTCTGGAACCCTGAGGCCTGGGAACATGACATCTCTTTAGATTGTGGAATACTGTGCCCCGGGTACATGACTGAGCCTTGATTCTGGAACCCTGAAGCCTGGGAACATAACTGAGGATTGATTCTGGAAGCCTGTGGCCTGGGAACATGACATCGGTGGATTCTGGAACACTGTGGCCTGGGAACCTGCGAACGGTTTGACTCTGGAACCCTGTGGCCTGGGAACACGAAATCGGTTTGATTCCGGAAATCTGAGGCCTGGCAACATGACTGAGGTTTGATTCTGGATCTCTGTGTCCTGGGAAAAAGACTGAGGCGTGATTCTGAAGACCTGTGGCCTGGAAACATGACATCTGTTTAGATTGTGGAATACTTTGGCCCGGGAACCTGACTGAGCCTTGGTTCTGGAACACTGTGCACTAGGAACATGACTGAGGTTTTATTCTGGAACCCTGTAGCCTGGGAACATAACTGAGGATTGATTCTGGAACCCTGTGGCCTGGGAACATAACATGGGTGGATTCTGGAACCCTGAGGCCTGGGAACATGACATCTGTTTAGATTGTGGAATACTGTGCCCTGGGAACGTGACTGAGCCTTGGTTCTGGAACCCTGCGGACTGGGAACATGACTGAGGTTTTATTCTGGAACCCTGTAGCCTGGGAACATAACTGAGGATTGATTCTGGAAGCCTGTGGCCTGGGAACATGACATCGGTGGATTCTGGAACACTGTGGCCTGGGAACCTGCGAACGGTTTGACTCTGGAACCCTGTGGCCTGGGAACACGAAATCGGTTTGATTCCGGAAATCTGAGGCCTGGCAACATGACTGAGGTTTGATTCTGGATCTCTGTGTCCTGGGAAAAAGACTGAGGCGTGATTCTGAAGACCTGTGGCCTGGAAACATGACATCTGTTTAGATTGTGGAATACTTTGGCCCGGGAACCTGACTGAGCCTTGGTTCTGGAACACTGTGCACTAGGAACATGACTGAGGTTTTATTCTGGAACCCTGTAGCCTGGGAACATAACTGAGGATTGATTCTGGAACCCTGTGGCCTGGGAACATAACATGGGTGGATTCTGGAACCCTGAGGCCTGGGAACATGACATCTGTTTAGATTGTGGAATACTGTGCCCTGGGAACGTGACTGAGCCTTGGTTCTGGAACCCTGCGGACTGGGAACATGACTGAGGTTTTATTCTGGAACCCTGTAGCCTGGGAACATGACATGGGTGGATTCTGGAACCCTGAGGCCTGGGAACATGAAATTTGTTTAGATTGTGGAATACTGTGGCCTGGGAACTTGACTGAGCCTTGGTTCTGGAAACCTGTGGACTGGGAATATGACTGAGGTTTTATTCTGGAGCCGTGTAGCCTGGGAACATAACTGAGGATTCACTTTGGAACCCTTTGGCCCAGGAACATGACATGGGTGGATTCTGGTAACCTGAGGCCTTGGAACATGACATCTGATTAGATTGTGGAATACTGTGGCCCGGGAACCTGACTGAGCCTTGGTTCTGGAACCCTGTGGACTGGGAACATGACTGAGGTTTTATTCTGGAACCCTGTAGCCTGGGAACATAACTGAGGATTGATTCTGGAAGCCTGTGGCCTGGGAACATGACATCGGTGGATTCCGGAACACTGTGGCATGGGAACCTGCGAACAGTTTGACTCTGGAACCCTGTGGCCTGGGAACACGAAATCGGTTTGATTCCGGAAATCTGAGGCCTGGCAACATGACTGAGGTTTGATTCTGGATCTCTGTGGCCTGGGAAAATGACTGAGGCGTGATTCTGAAGACCTGTGGCCTGGAAACATGACATCTGTTTAGATTGTGGAATACTTTGGCCCGGGAACCTGACTGAGCCTTGGTTCTGGAACACTGTGCACTAGGAACATGACTGAGGTTTTATTCTGGAACCCTGTAGCCTGGGAACATAACTGAGGATTGATTCTGGAACCCTGTGGCCTGGGAACATAACATGGGTGGATTCTGGAACCCTGAGGCCTGGGAACAAGACATCTGTTTAGCTTGTGGAATACTGTGACCCGGGAACCTGACTGAGCCTTGGTTCTGGAACCCTATGTACTGGGAATATGACTGAGGTTTTATTCTGGAACCCTGTAGCCTGGGAACATAACTGAGGATTGATTCTGGAACCCTGTGGCCTGGGAACATGACATGGGTGGATTCTGGAACCCTGAGGCCTGGGAACATGACATCTGTTTAGATTGTGGAATACTGTGCCCCGGGCCCCTGACTGAGCCTTGATTCTGGAACCCTGTGGACTGGGAACATGACTGAGGTTTTATTCCGGAACCCTGTAGCCTGCGAACATAACTGAGGATTGATTCTGGAACCCTGTGGCCTGGCCGCATGACATCGGTGGATTCTGGAATTCTGTGGCCTGGGAACCTGCGAACAGTTTGACTCTGGTACCCTGTGGCCTGGGAACATGTCTGAGGTTTGATGGTGGAAACCTGTGGCCTGGCAACATGACTGAGGATTGATTCTGGAAGACTGTGGCCAGGGAACATGATATCTGGTTGATTCTGGAAACCTGTGTCCTGGGAACAAGACTGAAGTTTGATTCTGGAACCCTGTGGCCTGGGAACATGACTGAGGTTTGTTTCTGGAAGCCTGTTCCCTGGGAACATGACTGCGGTTTGATTCTGGACACCTGTGTCCTGGGAACAAGACTGAGGTTTGATTCTGCAACCCTGTGGCTTGGGAACATGACTGAGGTTTGTTTCTGGAAGCCTGTTCTCTGGGAACATGACTGAGGTTTGATTCTGGACACCTGTGTCCTGGGAACATGACTGAGGTTTGATTGTTGAATCCTGTGGCCTTCGAACATGACTCAGGTTGATTCTGGAACCATGTGTCCTGGGAATATGACTGAGGTTTGATTCTGGAAACCTTTGTCCTGGGAAAATGACTGAGGTTTCATTGTGGAAACATGTGGCCTGGGATCATGACTGAGGTTTGATGGTGGAACACTCTGGTCTGGCAAAATGACTGAGGCTTGATTCTGGAGCCCTGTTTACTGGGAACATGACTGAGGTTTGATGGCAGAAACCTGTGGACTGGCAACATGACTGAGGTTTGATTTGGAACCCTGTGCACGGGGACCATGACTGAGGCCTGATACTGGAACCCCGTGGCATGGGAACATGACATTGGTTTGATTCTGGAGCCCTGTTTACTGGGAACATAACTGAGGTTTCATGGTTGAATCCTGTGGCCTGGCAACATGAAATCTGTTTAGATTGTGGAATACTTTGGCCCGGGAACCTGACTGAGCCTTGGTTCTGGAACACTGTGCACTAGGAACATGACTGAGGTTTTATTCTGGAACCCTGTAGCCTGGGAACATAACTGAGGATTGATTCTGGAACCCTGTGGCCTGGGAACATAACATGGGTGGATTCTGGAACCCTGAGGCCTGGGAACATGACATCTGTTTAGATTGTGGAATACTGTGCCCTGGGAACGTGACTGAGCCTTGGTTCTGGAACCCTGCGGACTGGGAACATGACTGAGGTTTTATTCTGGAACCCTGTAGCCTGGGAACATAACTGAGGATTGATTCTGGAACCCTGTGGCCTGGGAACATAACATGGGTGGATTCTGGAACCCTGAGGCCTGGGAACATGACATCTGTTTAGATTGTGGAATACTGTGCCCTGGGAAGGTGACTGAGCCTTGGTTCTAGAACCCTGCGGACTGGGAACATGACTGAGGTTTTATTCTGGAACCCTGTAGCCTGGGAACATAACTGAGGATTGATTCTGGAACCCTGTGGCCTGGGAACATGACATCGGTGGATTCTGGAACACTGTGGCCTGGGAACCTGCGAACGGTTTGACTCTGGAACCCTGTGGCCTGGGAACACGAAATCGGTTTGATTTCGGAAATCTGAGGCCTGGCAACATGACTGAGGTTTGATTCTGGATCTCTGTGTCCTGGGAAAAAGACTGAGGCGTGATTCTGAAGACCTGTGGCCTGGAAACATGACATCTGTTTAGATTGTGGAATACTTTGGCCCGGGAACCTGACTGAGCCTTGGTTCTGGAACACTGTGCACTAGGAACATGACTGAGGTTTTATTCTGGAACCCTGTAGCCTGGGAACATAACTGAGGATTGATTCTGGAACCCTGTGGCCTGGGAACATAACATGGGTGGATTCTGGAACCCTGAGGCCTGGGAACATGACATCTGTTTAGATTGTGGAATACTGTGCCCTGGGAACGTGACTGAGCCTTGGTTCTGGAACCCTGCGGACTGGGAACATGACTGAGGTTTTATTTTGGAACCCTGTAGCCTGGGAACATAACTGAGGATTGATTCTGGAAGCCTGTGGCCTGGGAACATGACATCGGTGGATTCTGGAACACTGTGGCCTGGGAACCTGCGAACGGTTTGACTCTGGAATCCTGTGGCCTGGGAACACGAAATTGGTTTGATTCCGGAAATCTGAGTCCTGGCAACATGACTGAGGTTTGATTCTGGATCTCTGTGTCCTGGGAAAAAGACTGAGGCGTGATTCTGAAGACCTGTGGCCTGGAAACATGACATCTGTTTAGATTGTGGAATACTTTGGCCCGGGAACCTGACTGAGCCTTGGTTCTGGAACACTGTGCACTAGGAACATGACTGAGGTTTTATTCTGGAACCCTGTAGCCTGGGAACATAACTGAGGTTTGATTCTGGAACCCTGTGGCCTGGGAACATAACATGGGTGGATTCTGGAACCCTGAGGCCTGGGAACATGACATCTCTTTAGATTGTGGAATACTGTGCCCTGGGAAAGTGACTGAGCCTTGGTTCTGGAACCCTGCGGACTGGGAACATGACTGAGGTTTTATTCTGGAACCCTGTAGCCTGGGAACATAACTGAGGATTGATTCTGGAACCCTGTGGCCTGGGAACATGACATGGGTGGATTCTGGAACCCTGAGGCCTGGGAACATGACATCTATTTAGATTGTGGAATACTGTGGCCCGGGTACCTGACTGAGCCTTGATTCTGGAACCCTGTAGCCTGGGAACATAACTGAGGATTTATTCTGGAAGCCTGTGGCCTGGGAACATGACATCGGTGGATTCTGGAACACTGTGGCCTGGGAACCTGCGAACGGTTTGACTCTGGAACCCTGTGGCCTGGGAACACGAAATCGGTTTGATTCCGGAAATCTGAGGCCTGGCAACATGACTGAGGTTTGATTCTGGATCTCTGTGGCCTGGGAAAATGACTGAGGCGTGATTCTGAAGACCTGTGGCCTGGAAACATGACATCTGTTTAGATTGTGGAATACTTTGGCCCGGGAACCTGACTGAGCCTTGGTTCTGGAACACTGTGCACTAGGAACATGACTGAGGTTTTATTCTGGAACCCTGTAGCCTGGGAACATAACTGAGGATTGATTCTGGAACCCTGTGGCCTGGGAACATAACATGGGTGGATTCTGGAACCCTGAGGCCTGGGAACAAGACATCTGTTTAGATTGTGGAATACTGTGACCTGGGAACCTGACTGAGCCTTGGTTCTGGAAACCTATGTACTGGGAATATGACTGAGGTTTTATTCTGGAACCCTGTAGCCTGGGAACTTAACTGAGGATTGATTCTGGAACCCTGTGGCCTGGGAACATGACATGGGTGGATTCTGGAACTCTGTGGCCTGGGAACCTGCGAACGGTTTGACTCTGGTACCCTGTGGCCTGGGAACATGTCTGAGGTTTGATGGTGGAAACCTGTGGCCTGGCAACATGACTGAGGATTGATTCTGGAAGACTGTGGCCAGGGAACATGATATCTGGTTGATTCTGGAAAACTGTGTCCTGGGAACAAGACTGAAGTTTGATTCTGGAACCCTGTGGCCTGGGAACATGACTGAGGTTTGTTTCTGGAAGCCTGTTCTCTGGGAACATGACTGCGGTTTGATTCTGGACACCTGTGTCCTGGGAACAAGACTGAGGTTTGATTCTGCAACCCTGTGGCTTGAGAACATGATTGAGGTTTGTTTCTGGAAGCCTGTTCTCTGGGAACATGACTGAGGTTTGATTCTGGACACCTGTGTCCTGGGAACATGACTGAGGTTTGATTGTTGAAACCTGTGGCCTTCGAACATGACTCAGGTTGATTCTGGAACCATGTGTCCTGGGAATATGACTGAGGTTTGATTCTGGAAATCTTTGTCCTGGGAAAATGACTGAGGTTTCATTGTGGAAACATGTGGCCTGGGATCATGACTGAGGTTTGATGGTGGAACACTCTGGTCTGGCAAAATGACTGAGGCTTGATTCTGGAGCCCTGTTTACTGGAAACATGACTGAGGTTTGATGGCAGAAACCTGTGGACTGGCAACATGACTGAGGTTTGATTAGGAACCCTGTGCACGGGGACCATGACTGAGGCCTGATACTGGAACCCCGTGGCATGGGAACATGACATTGGTTTGAGTCTGGAGCCCTGTTTACTGGGAACATGACTGAGGTTTCATGGTTGAATCCTGTGGCCTGGCAACATGAAATCTGTTTAGATTGTGGAATACTTTGGCCCGGGAACCTGACTGAGCCTTGGTTCTGGAACACTGTGCACTAGGAACATGACTGAGGTTTTATTCTGGAACCCTGTAGCCTGGGAACATAACTGAGGATTGATTCTGGAACCCTGTGGCCTGGGAACATAACATGGGTGGATTCTGGAACCCTGAGGCCTGGGAACATGACATCTGTTTAGATTGTGGAATACTGTGCCCTGGGAACGTGACTGAGCCTTGGTTCTGGAACCCTGCGGACTGGGAACATGACTGAGGTTTTATTCTGGAACCCTGTAGCCTGGGAACATAACTGAGGATTGATTCTGGAAGCCTGTGGCCTGGGAACATGACATCGGTGGATTCTGGAACACTGTGGCCTGTGAACCTGCGAACGGTTTGACTCTGGAACCCTGTGGCCTGGGAACACGAAATCGGTTTGATTCCGGAAATCTGAGGCCTGGCAACATGACTGAGGTTTGATTCTGGATCTCTGTGTCCTGGGAACCTGCCAACGGTTTGACTCTGGTACCCTGTGGCCTGGGAACATGTCTGAGGTTTGATGGTGGAAACCTGTGGCCTGGCAACATGACTGAGGATTGATTCTGGAAGACTGTGGCCAGGGAACATGATATCTGGTTGATTCTGGAAACCTGTGTCCTGGGAACAAGACTGAAGTTTGATTCTGGAACCCTGTGGCCTGGGAACATGACTGAGGTTTGTTTCTGGAAGCCTGTTCCCTGGGAACATGACTGCGGTTTGATTCTGGACACCTGTGTCCTGGGAACAAGACTGAGGTTTGATTCTGCAACCCTGTGGCTTGGGAACATGACTGAGGTTTGTTTCTGGAAGCCTGTTCTCTGGGAACATGACTGAGGTTTGATTCTGGACACCTGTGTCCTGGGAACATGACTGAGGTTTGATTGTTGAAACCTGTGGCCTTCGAACATGACTCACGTTGATTCTGGAACCATGTGTCCTGGGAATATGACTGAGGTTTGATTCTGGAAACCTTTGGCCTGGGAAAATGACTGAGGTTTCATTGTGGAAACATGTGGCCTGGGATCATGACTGAGGTTTGATGGTGGAACACTCTGGCCTGGCAAAATGACTGAGGCTTGATTCTGGAGCCCTGTTTACTGGGAACATGACTGAGGTTTGATGGCAGAAACCTGTGGACTGGCAACATGACTGAGGTTTGATTTGGAACCCTGTGCACGGGGACCATGACTGAGGCCTGATACTGGAACCCCGTGGCATGGGAACATGACATTGGTTTGATTCTGGAGCCCTGTTTACTGGGAACATGACTGAGGTTTCATGGTTGAATCCTGTGGCCTGGCAACATGAAATCTGTTTAGATTGTGGAATACTTTGGCCCGGGAACCTGACTGAGCCATGGTTCTGGAACACTGTGCACTAGGAACATGACTGAGGTTTTATTTTGGAACCCTGTAGCCTGGGAACATAACTGAGGATTGATTCTGGAACCCTGTGGCCTGGGAATATAACATGGGTGGATTCTGGAACACTGAGGCCTGGGAACAAGACATCTGTTTAGCTTGTGGAATACTGTGACCCGGGAACCTGACTGAGCCTTGGTTCTGGAACCCTATGTACTGGGAATATGACTGAGGTTTTATTCTGGAACCCTGTAGCCTGGGAACATAACTGAGGATTGATTCTGGAACCCTGTGGCCTGGGAACATGACATGGGTGGATTCTGGAACCCTGAGGCCTGGGAACATGACATCTGTTTAGATTGTGGAATACTGTGCCCCGGGTACCTGACTGAGCCTTGATTCTGGAACCCTGTGGACTGGGAACATGACTGAGGTTTTATTCCGGAACCCTGTAGCCTGCGAACATAACTGAGGATTGATTCTGGAACCCTGTGGCCTGGCCGCATGACATCGGTGGATTCTGGAACTCTGTGGCCTGGGAACCTGCGAACAGTTTGACTCTGGTACCCTGTGGCCTGGGAACATGTCTGAGGTTTGATGGTGGAAACCTGTGGCCTGGCAACATGACTGAGGATTGATTCTGGAAGACTGTGGCCAGGGAACATGATATCTGGTTGATTCTGGAAACCTGTGTCCTGGGAACAAGGCTGAAGTTTGATTCTGGAACCCTGTGGCCTGGGAACATGACTGAGGTTTGTTTCTGGAAACCTGTTCCCTGGGAACATGACTGTGGTTTGATTCTGGACACCTGTGTCCTGGGAACAAGACTGAGGTTTGATTCTGCAACCCTGTGGCTTGGGAACATGACTGAGGTTTGTTTCTGGAAGCCTGTTCTCTGGGAACATGACTGAGGTTTGATTGTTGAAACCTGTGGCCTTCGAACATGACTCAGGTTGATTCTGGAACCATGTGTCCTGGGAATATGACTGAGGTTTGATTCTGGAAACCTTTGGCCTGGGAAAATGACTGAGGTTTCATTGTGGAAACATGTGGCCTGGGATCATGACTGAGGTTTGATGGTGGAACACTCTGGCCTGGCAAAATGACTGAGGCTTGATTCTGGAGCCCTGTTTACTGGGAACATGACTGAGGTTTGATGGCAGAAACCTGTGGACTGGCAACATGACTGAGGTTTGATTTGGAACCCTGTGCACGGGGACCATGACTGAGGCCTGATACTGGAACACCGTGGCATGGGAACATGACATTGGTTTGATTCTGGAGCCCTGTTTACTGGGAACATGACTGAGGTTTCATGGTTGAATCCTGTGGCCTGGCAACATGATTGAGGTTTGATAGTGGAACCCTCAGGCTTGGGAACATGAGTGAGGCTTGATGGTGGAACCGTGGCCTAGCAACAGGACTGAGGTTTGATTGTGGAACCCTCTGGCCTGGGAATATTACTGAGGTTTAATTGTGGAACCCTGTGGCCTGGGAACATGACTGGGATTTGATTTCTGAAACCTGTGTCCAGGGAACATGACTGAGGTTTTTTTCTGGAACCCTGTGTCCTCGGAACACGACTGAGGTTTGATTCTGTAATCATGTGGCCTGGGAATATGACTGAGGTTTGATTCTGGAAACCATTGGCCTGGGAACATGACTGATGTTAGAATGTGGAATCCTGAGGCCTGGGAACATGACATCGGTTTGGATTCTGGTACCCTGTTGCCTGGGAACATGAAATCGATTTGATTCTGTAAACCTGAGGTCTGGGAATATGACTGAGGTTTGATTGTGGTACCCTATGGCCTGGCAACATGACTGAGGTTTGATTCTGGATGCCTGTGGCCTGGGAACATGACTGAGGCATGATTCTGGAAACCTGTGGCCTGGGAACATTACATCTGTTTAGATTGTGGAATACTGTGCCCCGGGAACCTGACTGAGCCTTGGTTCTGGAACCCTGTGGACTGGGAACATGACTGAGGTTTTATTCTGGAACCCTGTAGCCTGGGACCATAACTGAGGATTGATTCTGGAACCCTGTGGCCTGGGCACATGACAACGGTGGATTCTGGAACCCTGCGGACTAGGAACATGACTGAGGTTTTATTCTGGAACCTTGTAGCCTGGGAACATAACTGAGGATTGATTCTGGAACCCTGTGGCCTGGGAACATGACATGGGTGGATTCTGGAACCCTGAGGCCTGGGAACATGACATCTGTTTAGATTGTGGAATACTGTGCCCTGGGAACGTGACTGAGCCTTGGTTCTGGAACCCTGTGGACTGGGAACATGACTGACGTTTTATTCTGGAACCCTGTAGCCTGGGAACATAACTGAGGATTGATTCTGGAACCCTGTGGCCTGGGAACATGACTGGGATTTGATTTCTGAAACCTGTGTCCAGGGAAAATGACTGAGGTTTTATTCTGGAACCCTGTGTCCTGGGAACACGACTGAGGTTTGATTCTGGAACCATGTGGCCTGGGAATATGACTTAGGTTTGATTCTGGAAACCATTGGCCTGGGAACATGACTGATGTTAGAGTGTGGAATCCTGTGCCCTGGGAACATGACATCGGTTTGGATTCTGGTACCCTGTTGCCTGGAAACATGAAATCGGTTTAATTCTGGAAACCTTAGGCCTGGGAATATGACTGAGGTTTGATGGTGGTACCCTATGGCCTGGCAACATGACTGAGGTTTGATTCTGGATCCCTGTGGCCTGGGAACATGACATCTGTTTAGATTGTGGAATACTGTGCCCCGGGAACCTGACTGAGCCTTTGTTCTGGACCCCTGTGGACTGGGAACATGACTGAGGTTTTATTCTGGAACCCTGTGTCCTGTTAACATGACATGGGTGGATTCTGGAACCCTGAGGCCTGGGAACATGAAATCTGTTTAGATTGTGGAATACTGTGGCCCGGGAACCTGACTGAGCCTTGGTTCTGGAACCCTGTGGACTGGGAACATGACTGAGGTTTTATTCTGGAGCCCTGTAGCCTGGGAACATAACTGAGGATTGATTCTGGAAGCCTGTGGCCTGGGAACATGACATCGGTGGATTATGGAACACTGTGGCATGGGAACCTGCGAACGGTTTGACTCTGGAACCCTGTGGCCTGGGAACACGAAATCGGTTTGATTCCGGAAATCTGAGGCCTGGCAACATGACTGAGGTTTGATTCTGGATCTCTGTGGCCTGGGAAAATGACTGAGGCGTGATTCTGAAGACCTGTGGCCTGGAAACATGACATCTGTTTAGATTGTGGAATACTTTGGCCCGGGAACCTGACTGAGCCTTGGTTCTGGAACACTGTGCACTAGGAACATGACTGAGGTTTTATTCTGGAACCCTGTAGCCTGGGAACATAACTGAGGATTGATTCTGGAACCCTGTGGCCTGGGAACATAACATGGGTGGATTCTGGAACCCTGAGGCCTGGGAACAAGACATCTGTTTAGCTTGTGGAATACTGTGACCCGGGAACCTGACTGAGCCTTGGTTCTGGAACCCTATGTACTGGGAATATGACTGAGGTTTTATTCTGGAACCCTGTTGCCTGGGAACATAACTGAGGATTGATTCTGGAACCCTGTGGCCTGGGAACATGACATGGGTGGATTCTGGAACCCTGAGGCCTGGGAACATGACATCTGTTTAGATTGTGGAATACTGTGCCCCGGGTACCTGACTGAGCCTTGATTCTGGAACCCTGTGGACTGGGAACATGACTGAGGTTTTATTCCGGAACCCTGTAGCCTGCGAACATAACTGAGGATTGATTCTGGAACCCTGTGGCCTGGCCGCATGACATCGGTGGATTCTGGAACTCTGTGGCCTGGGAACCTGCGAACAGTTTGACTCTGGTACCCTGTGGCCTGGGAACATGTCTGAGGTTTGATGGTGGAAACCTGTGGCCTGGCAACATGACTGAGGATTGATTCTGGAAGACTGTGGCCAGGGAACATGATATCTGGTTGATTCTGGAAACCTGTGTCCTGGGAACAAGACTGAAGTTTGATTCTGGAACCCTGTGGCCTGGGAACATGACTGAGGTTTGTTTCTGGAAGCCTGTTCCCTGGGAACATGACTGCGGTTTGATTCTGGACACCTGTGTCCTGGGAACAAGACTGAGGTTTGATTCTGCAACCCTGTGGCTTGGGAACATGACTGAGGTTTGTTTCTGGAAGCCTGTTCTCTGGGAACATGACTGAGGTTTGATTCTGGACACCTGTGTCCTGGGAACATGACTGAGGTTTGATTGTTGAAACCTGTGGCCTTCGAACATGACTCAGGTTGATTCTGGAACCATGTGTCCTGGGAATATGACTGAGGTTTGATTCTGGAAACCTTTGGCCTGGGAAAATGACTGAGGTTTCATTGTGGAAACATGTGGCCTGGGATCATGACTGAGGTTTGATGGTGGAACACTCTGGCCTGGCAAAATGACTGAGGCTTGATTCTGGAGCCCTGTTTACTGGGAACATGACTGAGGTTTGATGGCAGAAACCTGTGGACTGGCAACATGACTGAGGTTTGATTTGGAACCCTGTGCACGGGGACCATGACTGAGGCCTGATACTGGAACCCCGTGGCATGGGAACATGACATTGGTTTGATTCTGGAGCCCTGTTTACTGGGAACATGACTGAGGTTTCATGGTTGAATCCTGTGGCCTGGCAACATGATTGAGGTTTGATAGTGGAGCCCTCAGGCTTGGGAACATGAGTGAGGCTTGATGGTGGAACACTGTGGCCTGGCAATATGCCTGAGGTTTGATGGTGGAACCCTGTGGCTTGGCAAGATGACTTAGGTTAGATTGTGGAACACTCTGACCTGGGAACATGACTGAGGCTTGATGGTGGAACCGTGGCCTGGCAACAGGACTGAGGTTTGATTGTGGAACCCTCTGGCCTGGGAATATGACTGAGGTTTAATTGTGGAACCCTGTGGCCTGGGAACATGACTGGGATTTGATTACTGAAACCTGTGTCCAGGGAACATGACTGAGGTTTTATTCTGGAACCCTGTGTCCTGGGAACACGACTGAGGTTTGATTCTGTAACCATGTGGCCTGGGAAAATGACTGAGGTTTGATTCTGGAAACGATTGGCCTGGGAACATAACTGATGTTAGAATGTGGAATCCGGTGGCCTGGGAACATGAAATCGGTTTGATTCTGTAAACCTGAGGTCTGGGAATATGACTGAGGTTTGATTGTATTACCCTATGGCCTGGCAACATGACTGAGGTTTGATTCTGGATGCCTGTGGCCTGGGAACATGACTGAGGCATGATTCTGGAAACCTGTGGCCTTGGAACATGACATCTGTTTAGATTGTGGAATACTGTGCCCCGGGAACCTGACTGAGCCTTGGTTCTGGAACCCTGTGGACTGGGAACATGACTGAGGTTTTATTCTGGAAACCTGTAGCCTGGGACCATAACTGAGGATTGATTCTGGAACCCTGTGGCCTGGGCACATGACAACGGTGGATTCTGGAACCCTGCGGACTAGGAACATGACTGAGGTTTTATTCTGGAACCTTGTAGCCTGGGAACATAACTGAGGATTGATTCTGGAACCCTGTGGCCTGGGAACATGACATGGGTGGATTCTGGAACCCTGAGGCCTGGTAACATGACATCTGTTTAGATTGTGGAATACTGTGCCCTGGGAACGTGACTGAGCCTTGGTTCTGGAACCCTGTGGCCTGGGAACATGACTGACGTTTTATTCTGGAACCCTGTGGTCTGGGAACATGACTGGGATTTGATTTCTGAAACCTGTGTCCAGGGAACATGACTGAGGTTTGATTCTGGATCTCTGTGTCCTGGGAAAAAGACTGAGGCGTGATTCTGAAGACCTGTGGCCTGGAAACATGACATCTGTTTAGATTGTGGAATACTTTGGCCCGGGAACCTGACTGAGCCTTGGTTCTGGAACACTGTGCACTAGGAACATGACTGAGGTTTTATTCTGGAACCCTGTAGCCTGGGAACATAACTGAGGATTGATTCTGGAACCCTGTGGCCTGGGAACATAACATGGGTGGATTCTGGAACCCTGAGGCCTGGGAACATGACATCTGTTTAGATTGTGGAATACTGTGCCCTGGGAACGTGACTGAGCCTTGGTTCTGGAACCCTGCGGACTGGGAACATGACTGAGGTTTTATTCTGGAACCCTGTAGCCTGGGAACATAACTGAGGATTGATTCTGGAACCCTGTGGCCTGGGAACATGACATGGGTGGATTCTGGAACCCTGAGGCCTGGGAACATGACATCTGTTTAGATTGTGGAATACTGTGCCCTGGGAACGTGACTGAGCCTTGGTTCTGGAACCCTGTGGACTGGGAACATGACTGACGTTTTATTCTGGAACCCTGTAGCCTGGGAACATAACTGAGGATTGATTCTGGAACCCTGTGGCCTGGGAACATGACTGGGATTTGATTTCTGAAACCTGTGTCCAGGGAAAATGACTGAGGTTTTATTCTGGAACCCTGTGTCCTGGGAACACGACTGAGGTTTGATTCTGGAACCATGTGGCCTGGGAATATGACTTAGGTTTGATTCTGGAAACCATTGGCCTGGGAACATGACTGATGTTAGAGTGTGGAATCCTGTGCCCTGGGAACATGACATCGGTTTGGATTCTGGTACCCTGTTGCCTGGAAACATGAAATCGGTTTAATTCTGGAAACCTTAGGCCTGGGAATATGACTGAAGTTTGATGGTGGTACCCTATGGCCTGGCAACATGACTGAGGTTTGATTCTGGATCCCTGTGGCCTGGGAACATGACATCTGTTTAGATTGTGGAATACTGTGCCCCGGGAACCTGACTGAGCCTTTGTTCTGGACCCCTGTGGACTGGGAACATGACTGAGGTTTTATTCTGGAACCCTGTGTCCTGTTAACATGACATGGGTGGATTCTGGAACCCTGAGGCCTGGGAACATGAAATCTGTTTAGATTGTGGAATACTGTGGCCCGGGAACCTGACTGAGCCTTGGTTCTGGAACCCTGTGGACTGGGAACATGACTGAGGTTTTATTCTGGAGCCGTGTACCCTGGGAACATAACTGAGGATTCACTTTGGAACCCTGTGGCCCAGGAACATGACATGGGTGGATTCTGGTAACCTGAGGCCTTGGAACATGACATCTGTTTAGATTGTGGAATACTGTGGCCCGGGAACCTGACTGAGCCTTGGTTCTGGAACCCTGTGGACTGGGAACATGACTGAGGTTTTATTCTGGAGCCCTGTAGCCTGGGAACATAACTGAGGATTGATTCTGGAAGCCTGTGGCCTGGGAACATGACATCGGTGGATTCTGGAACACTGTGGCATGGGAACCTGCGAACGGTTTGACTCTGGAACCCTGTGGCCTGGGAACACGAAATCGGTTTGATTCCGGAAATCTGAGGCCTGGCAACATGACTGAGGTTTGATTCTGGATCTCTGTGGCCTGGGAAAATGACTGAGGCGTGATTCTGAAGACCTGTGGCCTGGAAACATGACATCTGTTTAGATTGTGGAATACTTTGGCCCGGGAACCTGACTGAGCCTTGGTTCTGGAACACTGTGCACTAGGAACATGACTGAGGTTTTATTCTGGAACCCTGTAGCCTGGGAACATAACTGAGGATTGATTCTGGAACCCTGTGGCCTGGGAACATAACATGGGTGGATTCTGGAACCCTGAGGCCTGGGAACATGACTGAGGTTTGTTTCTGGAAACCTGTTCCCTGGGAACATGACTGTGGTTTGATTCTGGACACCTGTGTCCTGGGAACAAGACTGAGGTTTGATTCTGCAACCCTGTGGCTTGGGAACATGACTGAGGTTTGTTTCTGGAAGCCTGTTCTCTGGGAACATGACTGAGGTTTGATTGTTGAAACCTGTGGCCTTCGAACATGACTCAGGTTGATTCTGGAACCATGTGTCCTGGGAATATGACTGAGGTTTGATTCTGGAAACCTTTGGCCTGGGAAAATGACTGAGGTTTCATTGTGGAAACATGTGGCCTGGGATCATGACTGAGGTTTGATGGTGGAACACTCTGGCCTGGCAAAATGACTGAGGCTTGATTCTGGAGCCCTGTTTACTGGGAACATGACTGAGGTTTGATGGCAGAAACCTGTGGACTGGCAACATGACTGAGGTTTGATTTGGAACCCTGTGCACGGGGACCATGACTGAGGCCTGATACTGGAACACCGTGGCATGGGAACATGACATTGGTTTGATTCTGGAGCCCTGTTTACTGGGAACATGACTGAGGTTTCATGGTTGAATCCTGTGGCCTGGCAACATGATTGAGGTTTGATAGTGGAACCCTCAGGCTTGGGAACATGAGTGAGGCTTGATGGTGGAACCGTGGCCTAGCAACAGGACTGAGGTTTGATTGTGGAACCCTCTGGCCTGGGAATATTACTGAGGTTTAATTGTGGAACCCTGTGGCCTGGGAACATGACTGGGATTTGATTTCTGAAACCTGTGTCCAGGGAACATGACTGAGGTTTTTTTCTGGAACCCTGTGTCCTCGGAACACGACTGAGGTTTGATTCTGTAATCATGTGGCCTGGGAATATGACTGAGGTTTGATTCTGGAAACCATTGGCCTGGGAACATGACTGATGTTAGAATGTGGAATCCTGAGGCCTGGGAACATGACATCGGTTTGGATTCTGGTACCCTGTTGCCTGGGAACATGAAATCGATTTGATTCTGTAAACCTGAGGTCTGGGAATATGACTGAGGTTTGATTGTGGTACCCTATGGCCTGGCAACATGACTGAGGTTTGATTCTGGATGCCTGTGGCCTGGGAACATGACTGAGGCATGATTCTGGAAACCTGTGGCCTGGGAACATTACATCTGTTTAGATTGTGGAATACTGTGCCCCGGGAACCTGACTGAGCCTTGGTTCTGGAACCCTGTGGACTGGGAACATGACTGAGGTTTTATTCTGGAACCCTGTAGCCTGGGACCATAACTGAGGATTGATTCTGGAACCCTGTGGCCTGGGCACATGACAACGGTGGATTCTGGAACCCTGCGGACTAGGAACATGACTGAGGTTTTATTCTGGAACCTTGTAGCCTGGGAACATAACTGAGGATTGATTCTGGAACCCTGTGGCCTGGGAACATGACATGGGTGGATTCTGGAACCCTGAGGCCTGGGAACATGACATCTGTTTAGATTGTGGAATACTGTGCCCTGGGAACGTGACTGAGCCTTGGTTCTGGAACCCTGTGGACTGGGAACATGACTGACGTTTTATTCTGGAACCCTGTAGCCTGGGAACATAACTGAGGATTGATTCTGGAACCCTGTGGCCTGGGAACATGACTGGGATTTGATTTCTGAAACCTGTGTCCAGGGAAAATGACTGAGGTTTTATTCTGGAACCCTGTGTCCTGGGAACACGACTGAGGTTTGATTCTGGAACCATGTGGCCTGGGAATATGACTTAGGTTTGATTCTGGAAACCATTGGCCTGGGAACATGACTGATGTTAGAGTGTGGAATCCTGTGCCCTGGGAACATGACATCGGTTTGGATTCTGGTACCCTGTTGCCTGGAAACATGAAATCGGTTTAATTCTGGAAACCTTAGGCCTGGGAATATGACTGAGGTTTGATGGTGGTACCCTATGGCCTGGCAACATGACTGAGGTTTGATTCTGGATCCCTGTGGCCTGGGAACATGACATCTGTTTAGATTGTGGAATACTGTGCCCCGGGAACCTGACTGAGCCTTTGTTCTGGACCCCTGTGGACTGGGAACATGACTGAGGTTTTATTCTGGAACCCTGTGTCCTGTTAACATGACATGGGTGGATTCTGGAACCCTGAGGCCTGGGAACATGAAATCTGTTTAGATTGTGGAATACTGTGGCCCGGGAACCTGACTGAGCCTTGGTTCTGGAACCCTGTGGACTGGGAACATGACTGAGGTTTTATTCTGGAGCCCTGTAGCCTGGGAACATAACTGAGGATTGATTCTGGAAGCCTGTGGCCTGGGAACATGACATCGGTGGATTATGGAACACTGTGGCATGGGAACCTGCGAACGGTTTGACTCTGGAACCCTGTGGCCTGGGAACACGAAATCGGTTTGATTCCGGAAATCTGAGGCCTGGCAACATGACTGAGGTTTGATTCTGGATCTCTGTGGCCTGGGAAAATGACTGAGGCGTGATTCTGAAGACCTGTGGCCTGGAAACATGACATCTGTTTAGATTGTGGAATACTTTGGCCCGGGAACCTGACTGAGCCTTGGTTCTGGAACACTGTGCACTAGGAACATGACTGAGGTTTTATTCTGGAACCCTGTAGCCTGGGAACATAACTGAGGATTGATTCTGGAACCCTGTGGCCTGGGAACATAACATGGGTGGATTCTGGAACCCTGAGGCCTGGGAACAAGACATCTGTTTAGCTTGTGGAATACTGTGACCCGGGAACCTGACTGAGCCTTGGTTCTGGAACCCTATGTACTGGGAATATGACTGAGGTTTTATTCTGGAACCCTGTTGCCTGGGAACATAACTGAGGATTGATTCTGGAACCCTGTGGCCTGGGAACATGACATGGGTGGATTCTGGAACCCTGAGGCCTGGGAACATGACATCTGTTTAGATTGTGGAATACTGTGCCCCGGGTACCTGACTGAGCCTTGATTCTGGAACCCTGTGGACTGGGAACATGACTGAGGTTTTATTCCGGAACCCTGTAGCCTGCGAACATAACTGAGGATTGATTCTGGAACCCTGTGGCCTGGCCGCATGACATCGGTGGATTCTGGAACTCTGTGGCCTGGGAACCTGCGAACAGTTTGACTCTGGTACCCTGTGGCCTGGGAACATGTCTGAGGTTTGATGGTGGAAACCTGTGGCCTGGCAACATGACTGAGGATTGATTCTGGAAGACTGTGGCCAGGGAACATGATATCTGGTTGATTCTGGAAACCTGTGTCCTGGGAACAAGACTGAAGTTTGATTCTGGAACCCTGTGGCCTGGGAACATGACTGAGGTTTGTTTCTGGAAGCCTGTTCCCTGGGAACATGACTGCGGTTTGATTCTGGACACCTGTGTCCTGGGAACAAGACTGAGGTTTGATTCTGCAACCCTGTGGCTTGGGAACATGACTGAGGTTTGTTTCTGGAAGCCTGTTCTCTGGGAACATGACTGAGGTTTGATTCTGGACACCTGTGTCCTGGGAACATGACTGAGGTTTGATTGTTGAAACCTGTGGCCTTCGAACATGACTCAGGTTGATTCTGGAACCATGTGTCCTGGGAATATGACTGAGGTTTGATTCTGGAAACCTTTGGCCTGGGAAAATGACTGAGGTTTCATTGTGGAAACATGTGGCCTGGGATCATGACTGAGGTTTGATGGTGGAACACTCTGGCCTGGCAAAATGACTGAGGCTTGATTCTGGAGCCCTGTTTACTGGGAACATGACTGAGGTTTGATGGCAGAAACCTGTGGACTGGCAACATGACTGAGGTTTGATTTGGAACCCTGTGCACGGGGACCATGACTGAGGCCTGATACTGGAACACCGTGGCATGGGAACATGACATTGGTTTGATTCTGGAGCCCTGTTTACTGGGAACATGACTGAGGTTTCATGGTTGAATCCTGTGGCCTGGCAACATGATTGAGGTTTGATAGTGGAACCCTCAGGCTTGGGAACATGAGTGAGGCTTGATGGTGGAACCGTGGCCTAGCAACAGGACTGAGGTTTGATTGTGGAACCCTCTGGCCTGGGAATATTACTGAGGTTTAATTGTGGAACCCTGTGGCCTGGGAACATGACTGGGATTTGATTTCTGAAACCTGTGTCCAGGGAACATGACTGAGGTTTTTTTCTGGAACCCTGTGTCCTCGGAACACGACTGAGGTTTGATTCTGTAATCATGTGGCCTGGGAATATGACTGAGGTTTGATTCTGGAAACCATTGGCCTGGGAACATGACTGATGTTAGAATGTGGAATCCTGAGGCCTGGGAACATGACATCGGTTTGGATTCTGGTACCCTGTTGCCTGGGAACATGAAATCGATTTGATTCTGTAAACCTGAGGTCTGGGAATATGACTGAGGTTTGATTGTGGTACCCTATGGCCTGGCAACATGACTGAGGTTTGATTCTGGATGCCTGTGGCCTGGGAACATGACTGAGGCATGATTCTGGAAACCTGTGGCCTGGGAACATTACATCTGTTTAGATTGTGGAATACTGTGCCCCGGGAACCTGACTGAGCCTTGGTTCTGGAACCCTGTGGACTGGGAACATGACTGAGGTTTTATTCTGGAACCCTGTAGCCTGGGACCATAACTGAGGATTGATTCTGGAACCCTGTGGCCTGGGCACATGACAACGGTGGATTCTGGAACCCTGCGGACTAGGAACATGACTGAGGTTTTATTCTGGAACCTTGTAGCCTGGGAACATAACTGAGGATTGATTCTGGAACCCTGTGGCCTGGGAACATGACATGGGTGGATTCTGGAACCCTGAGGCCTGGGAACATGACATCTGTTTAGATTGTGGAATACTGTGCCCTGGGAACGTGACTGAGCCTTGGTTCTGGAACCCTGTGGACTGGGAACATGACTGACGTTTTATTCTGGAACCCTGTAGCCTGGGAACATAACTGAGGATTGATTCTGGAACCCTGTGGCCTGGGAACATGACTGGGATTTGATTTCTGAAACCTGTGTCCAGGGAAAATGACTGAGGTTTTATTCTGGAACCCTGTGTCCTGGGAACACGACTGAGGTTTGATTCTGGAACCATGTGGCCTGGGAATATGACTTAGGTTTGATTCTGGAAACCATTGGCCTGGGAACATGACTGATGTTAGAGTGTGGAATCCTGTGCCCTGGGAACATGACATCGGTTTGGATTCTGGTACCCTGTTGCCTGGAAACATGAAATCGGTTTAATTCTGGAAACCTTAGGCCTGGGAATATGACTGAGGTTTGATGGTGGTACCCTATGGCCTGGCAACATGACTGAGGTTTGATTCTGGATCCCTGTGGCCTGGGAACATGACATCTGTTTAGATTGTGGAATACTGTGCCCCGGGAACCTGACTGAGCCTTTGTTCTGGACCCCTGTGGACTGGGAACATGACTGAGGTTTTATTCTGGAACCCTGTGTCCTGTTAACATGACATGGGTGGATTCTGGAACCCTGAGGCCTGGGAACATGAAATCTGTTTAGATTGTGGAATACTGTGGCCCGGGAACCTGACTGAGCCTTGGTTCTGGAACCCTGTGGACTGGGAACATGACTGAGGTTTTATTCTGGAGCCCTGTAGCCTGGGAACATAACTGAGGATTGATTCTGGAAGCCTGTGGCCTGGGAACATGACATCGGTGGATTATGGAACACTGTGGCATGGGAACCTGCGAACGGTTTGACTCTGGAACCCTGTGGCCTGGGAACACGAAATCGGTTTGATTCCGGAAATCTGAGGCCTGGCAACATGACTGAGGTTTGATTCTGGATCTCTGTGGCCTGGGAAAATGACTGAGGCGTGATTCTGAAGACCTGTGGCCTGGAAACATGACATCTGTTTAGATTGTGGAATACTTTGGCCCGGGAACCTGACTGAGCCTTGGTTCTGGAACACTGTGCACTAGGAACATGACTGAGGTTTTATTCTGGAACCCTGTAGCCTGGGAACATAACTGAGGATTGATTCTGGAACCCTGTGGCCTGGGAACATAACATGGGTGGATTCTGGAACCCTGAGGCCTGGGAACAAGACATCTGTTTAGCTTGTGGAATACTGTGACCCGGGAACCTGACTGAGCCTTGGTTCTGGAACCCTATGTACTGGGAATATGACTGAGGTTTTATTCTGGAACCCTGTTGCCTGGGAACATAACTGAGGATTGATTCTGGAACCCTGTGGCCTGGGAACATGACATGGGTGGATTCTGGAACCCTGAGGCCTGGGAACATGACATCTGTTTAGATTGTGGAATACTGTGCCCCGGGTACCTGACTGAGCCTTGATTCTGGAACCCTGTGGACTGGGAACATGACTGAGGTTTTATTCCGGAACCCTGTAGCCTGCGAACATAACTGAGGATTGATTCTGGAACCCTGTGGCCTGGCCGCATGACATCGGTGGATTCTGGAACTCTGTGGCCTGGGAACCTGCGAACAGTTTGACTCTGGTACCCTGTGGCCTGGGAACATGTCTGAGGTTTGATGGTGGAAACCTGTGGCCTGGCAACATGACTGAGGATTGATTCTGGAAGACTGTGGCCAGGGAACATGATATCTGGTTGATTCTGGAAACCTGTGTCCTGGGAACAAGACTGAAGTTTGATTCTGGAACCCTGTGGCCTGGGAACATGACTGAGGTTTGTTTCTGGAAGCCTGTTCCCTGGGAACATGACTGCGGTTTGATTCTGGACACCTGTGTCCTGGGAACAAGACTGAGGTTTGATTCTGCAACCCTGTGGCTTGGGAACATGACTGAGGTTTGTTTCTGGAAGCCTGTTCTCTGGGAACATGACTGAGGTTTGATTCTGGACACCTGTGTCCTGGGAACATGACTGAGGTTTGATTGTTGAAACCTGTGGCCTTCGAACATGACTCAGGTTGATTCTGGAACCATGTGTCCTGGGAATATGACTGAGGTTTGATTCTGGAAACCTTTGGCCTGGGAAAATGACTGAGGTTTCATTGTGGAAACATGTGGCCTGGGATCATGACTGAGGTTTGATGGTGGAACACTCTGGCCTGGCAAAATGACTGAGGCTTGATTCTGGAGCCCTGTTTACTGGGAACATGACTGAGGTTTGATGGCAGAAACCTGTGGACTGGCAACATGACTGAGGTTTGATTTGGAACCCTGTGCACGGGGACCATGACTGAGGCCTGATACTGGAACCCCGTGGCATGGGAACATGACATTGGTTTGATTCTGGAGCCCTGTTTACTGGGAACATGACTGAGGTTTCATGGTTGAATCCTGTGGCCTGGCAACATGATTGAGGTTTGATAGTGGAGCCCTCAGGCTTGGGAACATGAGTGAGGCTTGATGGTGGAACACTGTGGCCTGGCAATATGCCTGAGGTTTGATGGTGGAACCCTGTGGCTTGGCAAGATGACTTAGGTTAGATTGTGGAACACTCTGACCTGGGAACATGACTGAGGCTTGATGGTGGAACCGTGGCCTGGCAACAGGACTGAGGTTTGATTGTGGAACCCTCTGGCCTGGGAATATGACTGAGGTTTAATTGTGGAACCCTGTGGCCTGGGAACATGACTGGGATTTGATTACTGAAACCTGTGTCCAGGGAACATGACTGAGGTTTTATTCTGGAACCCTGTGTCCTGGGAACACGACTGAGGTTTGATTCTGTAACCATGTGGCCTGGGAAAATGACTGAGGTTTGATTCTGGAAACGATTGGCCTGGGAACATAACTGATGTTAGAATGTGGAATCCGGTGGCCTGGGAACATGAAATCGGTTTGATTCTGTAAACCTGAGGTCTGGGAATATGACTGAGGTTTGATTGTATTACCCTATGGCCTGGCAACATGACTGAGGTTTGATTCTGGATGCCTGTGGCCTGGGAACATGACTGAGGCATGATTCTGGAAACCTGTGGCCTTGGAACATGACATCTGTTTAGATTGTGGAATACTGTGCCCCGGGAACCTGACTGAGCCTTGGTTCTGGAACCCTGTGGACTGGGAACATGACTGAGGTTTTATTCTGGAAACCTGTAGCCTGGGACCATAACTGAGGATTGATTCTGGAACCCTGTGGCCTGGGCACATGACAACGGTGGATTCTGGAACCCTGCGGACTAGGAACATGACTGAGGTTTTATTCTGGAACCTTGTAGCCTGGGAACATAACTGAGGATTGATTCTGGAACCCTGTGGCCTGGGAACATGACATGGGTGGATTCTGGAACCCTGAGGCCTGGTAACATGACATCTGTTTAGATTGTGGAATACTGTGCCCTGGGAACGTGACTGAGCCTTGGTTCTGGAACCCTGTGGCCTGGGAACATGACTGACGTTTTATTCTGGAACCCTGTGGTCTGGGAACATGACTGGGATTTGATTTCTGAAACCTGTGTCCAGGGAACATGACTGAGGTTTGATTCTGGATCTCTGTGTCCTGGGAAAAAGACTGAGGCGTGATTCTGAAGACCTGTGGCCTGGAAACATGACATCTGTTTAGATTGTGGAATACTTTGGCCCGGGAACCTGACTGAGCCTTGGTTCTGGAACACTGTGCACTAGGAACATGACTGAGGTTTTATTCTGGAACCCTGTAGCCTGGGAACATAACTGAGGATTGATTCTGGAACCCTGTGGCCTGGGAACATAACATGGGTGGATTCTGGAACCCTGAGGCCTGGGAACATGACATCTGTTTAGATTGTGGAATACTGTGCCCTGGGAACGTGACTGAGCCTTGGTTCTGGAACCCTGCGGACTGGGAACATGACTGAGGTTTTATTCTGGAACCCTGTAGCCTGGGAACATAACTGAGGATTGATTCTGGAACCCTGTGGCCTGGGAACATGACATGGGTGGATTCTGGAACCCTGAGGCCTGGGAACATGACATCTGTTTAGATTGTGGAATACTGTGCCCTGGGAACGTGACTGAGCCTTGGTTCTGGAACCCTGTGGACTGGGAACATGACTGACGTTTTATTCTGGAACCCTGTAGCCTGGGAACATAACTGAGGATTGATTCTGGAACCCTGTGGCCTGGGAACATGACTGGGATTTGATTTCTGAAACCTGTGTCCAGGGAAAATGACTGAGGTTTTATTCTGGAACCCTGTGTCCTGGGAACACGACTGAGGTTTGATTCTGGAACCATGTGGCCTGGGAATATGACTTAGGTTTGATTCTGGAAACCATTGGCCTGGGAACATGACTGATGTTAGAGTGTGGAATCCTGTGCCCTGGGAACATGACATCGGTTTGGATTCTGGTACCCTGTTGCCTGGAAACATGAAATCGGTTTAATTCTGGAAACCTTAGGCCTGGGAATATGACTGAAGTTTGATGGTGGTACCCTATGGCCTGGCAACATGACTGAGGTTTGATTCTGGATCCCTGTGGCCTGGGAACATGACATCTGTTTAGATTGTGGAATACTGTGCCCCGGGAACCTGACTGAGCCTTTGTTCTGGACCCCTGTGGACTGGGAACATGACTGAGGTTTTATTCTGGAACCCTGTGTCCTGTTAACATGACATGGGTGGATTCTGGAACCCTGAGGCCTGGGAACATGAAATCTGTTTAGATTGTGGAATACTGTGGCCCGGGAACCTGACTGAGCCTTGGTTCTGGAACCCTGTGGACTGGGAACATGACTGAGGTTTTATTCTGGAGCCGTGTACCCTGGGAACATAACTGAGGATTCACTTTGGAACCCTGTGGCCCAGGAACATGACATGGGTGGATTCTGGTAACCTGAGGCCTTGGAACATGACATCTGTTTAGATTGTGGAATACTGTGGCCCGGGAACCTGACTGAGCCTTGGTTCTGGAACCCTGTGGACTGGGAACATGACTGAGGTTTTATTCTGGAGCCCTGTAGCCTGGGAACATAACTGAGGATTGATTCTGGAAGCCTGTGGCCTGGGAACATGACATCGGTGGATTCTGGAACACTGTGGCATGGGAACCTGCGAACGGTTTGACTCTGGAACCCTGTGGCCTGGGAACACGAAATCGGTTTGATTCCGGAAATCTGAGGCCTGGCAACATGACTGAGGTTTGATTCTGGATCTCTGTGGCCTGGGAAAATGACTGAGGCGTGATTCTGAAGACCTGTGGCCTGGAAACATGACATCTGTTTAGATTGTGGCATACTTTGGCCCGGGAACCTGACTGAGCCTTGGTTCTGGAACACTGTGCACTAGGAACATGACTGAGGTTTTATTCTGGAACCCTGTAGCCTGGGAACATAACTGAGGATTGATTCTGGAACCCTGTGGCCTGGGAACATAACATGGGTGGATTCTGGAACCCTGAGGCCTGGGAACAAGACATCTGTTTAGCTTGTGGAATACTGTGACCCGGGAACCTGACTGAGCCTTGGTTCTGGAACCCTATGTACTGGGAATATGACTGAGGTTTTATTCTGGAACCCTGTTGCCTGGGAACATAACTGAGGATTGATTCTGGAACCCTGTGGCCTGGGAACATGACATGGGTGGATTCTGGAACCCTGAGGCCTGGGAACATGACATCTGTTTAGATTGTGGAATACTGTGCCCCGGGTACCTGACTGAGCCTTGATTCTGGAACCCTGTGGACTGGGAACATGACTGAGGTTTTATTCCGGAACCCTGTAGCCTGCGAACATAACTGAGGATTGATTCTGGAACCCTGTGGCCTGGCCGCATGACATCGGTGGATTCTGGAACTCTGTGGCCTGGGAACCTGCGAACAGTTTGACTCTGGTACCCTGTGGCCTGGGAACATGTCTGAGGTTTGATGGTGGAAACCTGTGGCCTGGCAACATGACTGAGGATTGATTCTGGAAGACTGTGGCCAGGGAACATGATATCTGGTTGATTCTGGAAACCTGTGTCCTGGGAACAAGACTGAAGTTTGATTCTGGAACCCTGTGGCCTGGGAACATGACTGAGGTTTGTTTCTGGAAGCCTGTTCCCTGGGAACATGACTGCGGTTTGATTCTGGACACCTGTGTCCTGGGAACAAGACTGAGGTTTGATTCTGCAACCCTGTGGCTTGGGAACATGACTGAGGTTTGTTTCTGGAAGCCTGTTCTCTGGGAACATGACTGAGGTTTGATTCTGGACACCTGTGTCCTGGGAACATGACTGAGGTTTGATTGTTGAAACCTGTGGCCTTCGAACATGACTCAGGTTGATTCTGGAACCATGTGTCCTGGGAATATGACTGAGGTTTGATTCTGGAAACCTTTGGCCTGGGAAAATGACTGAGGTTTCATTGTGGAAACATGTGGCCTGGGATCATGACTGAGGTTTGATGGTGGAACACTCTGGCCTGGCAAAATGACTGAGGCTTGATTCTGGAGCCCTGTTTACTGGGAACATGACTGAGGTTTGATGGCAGAAACCTGTGGACTGGCAACATGACTGAGGTTTGATTTGGAACCCTGTGCACGGGGACCATGACTGAGGCCTGATACTGGAACCCCGTGGCATGGGAACATGACATTGGTTTGATTCTGGAGCCCTGTTTACTGGCCACATGACTGAGGTTTCATGGTTGAATCCTGTGGCCTGGCAACATGATTGAGGTTTGATAGTGGAGCCCTCAGGCTTGGGAACATGAGTGAGGCTTGATGGTGGAACACTGTGGCCTGGCAATATGCCTGAGGTTTGATGGTAGAACCCTGTGGCTTGGCAAGATGACTTAGGTTAGATTGTGGAACACTCTGACCTGGGAACATGACTGAGGCTTGATGGTGGAACCGTGGCCTGGCAACAGGACTGAGGTTTGATTGTGGAACCCTCTGGCCTGGGAATATGACTGAGGTTTAATTGTGGAACCCTGTGGCCTGGGAACATGACTGGGATTTGATTACTGAAACCTGTGTCCAGGGAACATGACTGAGGTTTTATTCTGGACCCCTGTGTCCTGGGAACACGACTGAGGTTTGATTCTGTAACCATGTGGCCTGGGAAAATGACTGAGGTTTGATTCTGGAAACGATTGGCCTGGGAACATGACTGATGTTAGAGTGTGCAATCCTGTGGCCTGGGAACATGACATCGGTTTGGATTCTGGTACCCTGTTGCCTGGGAACATGAAATCGGTTTGATTCTGTAAACCTGAGGTCTGGGAATATGACTGAGGTTTGATTGTATTACCCTATGGCCTGGCAACATGACTGAGGCATGATTCTGGAAACCTGTGGCCTTGGAACATGACATCTGTTTAGATTGTGGAATACTGTGCCCCGGGAACCTGACTGAGCCTTGGTTCTGGAACCCTGTGGACTGGGAACATGACTGAGGTTTTATTCTGGAACCCTGTAGCCTGGGACCATAACTGAGGATTGATTCTGGAACCCTGTGGCCTGGGCACATGACAACGGTGGATTCTGGAACCCTGCGGACTAGGAACATGACTGAGGTTTTATTCTGGAACCCTGTAGCCTGGGAACATAACTGAGGATTGATTCTGGAACCCTGTGGCCTGGGAACATGACATGGGTGGATTCTGGAACCCTGAGGCCTGGTAACATGACATCTGTTTAGATTGTGGAATACTGTGCCCTGGGAACGTGACTGAGCCTTGGTTCTGGAACCCTGTGGCCTGGGAACATGACTGACGTTTGATTCTGGAACCCTGTGGCCTGGGAACATGACTGGGATTTGATTTCTGAAACCTGTGTCCAGGGAACATGACTGAGGTTTTATTCTGGAACCCTGTGTCCTGGGAACACGACTGAGGTTTGATTCTGTAACCATGTGGCCTGGGAATATGACTGAGGTTTAATTGTGGAACCCTGTGGCCTGGGAACATGACTGGGATTTTATTTCTGAAACCTGTGTCCAGGGAAGATGACTGAGGTTTTATTCTGGACCACTGTGTCCTGGGAACATGACATGGGTGGATTCTGGAACCCTGAGGCCTGGGAACATGACATCTGTTTAGACAGTGAAATACTGTGCCCCGGGAACCTGACTGAGCATTGGTTCTGGAACCCTGTGGACTGAGAACGTGACTGAGGTTTTATTCTGGAACCCTGTAGACTGGGAACATAACTGACGGTTGATTCTGGAACCCTGTGACCTGGGAACCTCCGAACGGTTTGACTCTGGTACTCTGTGCCCTGGGAACATGTCTGTGGTTTGATGGTGAAAACCTGTGGACTGGCAACATGATTGAGGTTTGATTCTTGAAGAATCTGGCCAGGGAACATGATATCTGGTTGATTCTGGAAACCTGTGTCCTGGGAACAAGACTGAGGTTTGATTCTGGAACCCTGTGGCCTGGGAACATGACTGATGTTCGTTTCTGGAAGCCTGTTCCCTGGGAACATGACTGAGGTTTGATTCTGGACACCTGTGTCCTGGGAACATGACTGAGGTTTGATTGTTGAAACCTGTGGCCTGCGAACATGACTCAGATTTGATTCTGGAACCATGTGTCCTGGGAATATGACTGAGGTTTGATTCTGGAAACCTTTGGCCTGGGAAAATGACTGAGGTTTCATTGTGGAAACATGTGGCCTGGGATCATGACTGAGGTTTGATGGTGGAACACTCTGGCCTGGCAAAATGACTGAGGCTTGATTCTGGAACCCTGTGGCCTGGGAACTTGTCTGAGGTTGGATGGCCGAAACCTGTGGAATGGCAACATGACTGAGGTTTGATTGTGTAACCCTGTGCATGGGGACCATGACTGAGGCCTGATACAGGAACCCCGTGGCGTGGGAACATGACATTGGTTTGATTCTGGAGCCCTGTTTACTGGGAACATGACTGAGGTTTGATGGTTGAACCCTTTGGCCTGGCAATATGATTGAGGTTTGATAGTGGAACCCTCAGGCTTGGGAATATGAGTGAGGCTTGATGGTGGAACCCTGTGGCCTGGCAATATGACTTAGGTTTGATTGTGGAACACTCTGGCCTGGGAACATGACTGAGGCTTGATGGTGGAACCGTGGCCTGGCCACAGGACTGAGGTTTGATTGTGGAACCCTCTGGCCTGGGAATATGACTGAGGTTTAATTGTGGAACCCTGTGGCCTGGGAACATGACTGTGATTTTATTTCTGAAACCTGTGTCCAGGGAACATGACTGAGGTTTTATTCTGGAAACCTGTGTCTTGGGAACACGACTGAGTTTTTATTCTGGAACCATGTGGCCTGGGAATATGAGTGAGGATTGATTCTGGAATCCATTGGCCTGGGAACATGACTGATGTTAGAGTGTGCAATCCTGAGGCCTGGGAACATGACATCGGTTTGGATTCTGGTACCCTGTTGCCTGGGAACACGAAATCGGTTTGATTCCGGAAATCTGAGGCCTGGCAACATGACTGAGGTTTGATTCTGGATCTCTGTGGCCTGGGAAAATGACTGAGGCGTGATTCTGAAGACCTGTGGCCTGGAAACATGACATCTGTTTAGATTGTGGAATACTTTGGCCCGGGAACCTGACTGAGCCTTGGTTCTGGAACACTGTGCACTAGGAACATGATTGAGGTTTTATTCTGGAACCCTGTAGCCTGGGAACATAACTGAGGATTGATTCTGGAACCCTGTGGCCTGGGAACATGACATGGGTGGATTCTGGAACACTGAGGCCTGGGAACATGACATCTGTTTACATTGTGGAATACTGTGCCCCGGGTACCTGACTGAGCCTTGATTCTGGAACCCTGTGGACTGGGAACATGACTGAGCTTTTATTCTGGAAACCTGTAGCCTGGGAACATAACTGAGGATTGATTCTGGAACCCTGTGGCCTGGGAACATGACATGGGTGGATTCTGGAACCCTGAGGCCTGGGAACATGACATCTGTTTACATTGTGGAATACTGTGCCCCGGGTACCTGACTGAGCCTTGATTCTGGAACCCTGTGGACTGGGAACATGACTGAGGTTTTATTCCGGAACCCTGTAGCCTGCGAACATAACTGAGGATTGATTCTGGAACCCTGTGGCCTGGCCGCATGACATCGGTGGATTCTGGAACTCTGTTTCCTGGGAACCTGCGAACGGTTTGACTCTGGTACCCTGTGGCCTGGGAACATGTCTGAGGTTTGATGGTGGAAACCTGGGGCCTGGCAACATGACTGAGGATTGACTCTGCAAGACTGTGGCCAGGGAACATGATATCGGGTTGATTCTGGAAACCTGTGTCCTGGGAACAAGACTGAGGTTTGATTCTGGAACCCTGATGCCTGGGAACTTGACTGAGGTTTGTTTCTGGAAGCCTGTTCCCTGGGAACATGACTGCGGTTTGATTCTGGACACCTGTGTCCTGGGAAGAAGACTGAGGTTTGATTCTGCAACCCTGTGGCTTGGGAACATGACTGAGGTTTGTTTCTGGAAGCCTGTTCTCTGGGAACATGACTGAGGTTTGATTCTGGACACCTGTGTCCTGGGAACATGACTGAGGTTTGATTGTTGAAACCTGTGGCCTTCGAACATGACTCAGGTTGATTCTGGAACCATGTGTCCTGGGAATATGACTGAGGTTTGATTCTGGAAACCTTTGTCCTAGGAAAATGACTGAGGTTTCATTGTGGAAACATGTGGCCTGGGATCATGACTGACGTTTGATGGTGGAACACTCTGGCCTGGCAAAATGACTGAGGCTTGATTCTGGAGCCCTGTTTACTGGGAACATGACTGAGGTTTGCTGGCAGAAACCTGTGGACTGGCAACATGACTGAGGTTTGATTTGGAACCCTATACACGGGGACCATGACTGAGGCCTGATACTGGTACCCCGTGGCAAGGGAATATGACATTGGTTTGATTCTGGAGCCCTGTTTACTGGGAACATGACTGAGGTTTCATGGTTGAATCCTGTGGCCTGGTAACATGATTGAGGTTTGATAGTGGAACCCTCAGGCTTGGGAACATGAGTGAGGCTTGATGGTGGAACCCTGTGGCCTGGCAATATGCCTGAGGTTTGATGGTGGAACCCTGTGGCTTGGCAAGATGACTTAGGTTTGATTGTGGAACACTCTGGCCTGGGAACATGACTGAGGTTTAATTGTGGAACACTCTGGCCCAGGAATATGACTCAGGTTTAATTGTGGAACCCTGTGGCCTGGGAACATGACTGGGATTTGATTTGTGAAACCTGTGTCCAGGGAACATGACTGAGGTTTTATTCTGGAACCATGTGTCCTGGGAATATGACTGAGGTTTGATTCTGGAAACCATTGGCCTGGGAATATGACTGATGTTAGAATGTGGAATCCTGTGGCCTGGGAACAGGACATCGGTTTGGATTCTGGTACCCTGTTGCCTGGGAACATGAAATCGGTTTGATTCTGTAAACCTGAGGTCTGGGAATATGACTGAGGTTTGATTGTGGTACCCTATGGCCTGGTAAAATGACTGAGGTTTGATTCTGGATGCCTGTGGCCTGGCAATATGACTGAGGCATGATTCTGGAAACCTGTGGCCTGGCAACATGACATCTGTTTAGATTGTGGAATACTGTGCCCCGGGAACCTGACTGAGCCTTGGTTCTGGAACCCTGTGGACTGGGACCATAACTGAGGATTGATTCTGGAACTCTGTGGCCTGGGCACATGACAACGGTGGATTCTGGAACCCTGTGGACTAGGAACATGACTGAGGTTTTATTCTGGAACCTTGTAGCCTGGGAACATAACTGAGGATTGATTCTGGAACCCTGTGGCCTGGGAACATGACATGGGTGGATTCTGGAACCCTGAGGCCTGGGAACATGACATCTGTTTAGATTGTGGAATACTGTGCCCTGGGAAAGTGACTGAGCCTTGGTTCTGGAACCCTGTGGACTGGGAACATGGCTGAGGTTTTATTCCGGAACCCTGTAGCCTGCGAACATAACTGAGGATTGATTCTGGAACCCTGTGGCCTGGCAGCATGACATCTGTGGATTCTGGAACTCTGTGGCCTGGGAACCTGCGAACGGTTTGACTCTGGTACACTGTGGCCTGGGAACATGTCTGATGTTTGATGGTGGAAACCTGTGGCCTGGTAACATGACTGAGGATAGACTCTGGAAGACTGTGGCCAGGGAACATGATATCGGGTTGATTCTGGAAACCTGTGTCCTGGAATCAAGACTGAGGTTTGATTCTGGAACCCTGATGCCTGGGAACTTGACTGAGGTTTGTTTCTGGAAGCCTGTGCCCTGGGAACATGACTGCGGTTTGATTCTGGACACCTGTGTCCTGGGAAGAAGAATGAGGCTTGATTCTGCAACCCTGTGGCTAGGGAACATGACTGAGGTTTGTTTCTGGAAGCCTGTTCTCTGGGAACATGACTGAGGTTTGATTCTGGACACCTGTGTCCTGGGAACATGACTGAGGTTTGATTGTTGAAACCTGTGGCCTTCGAACATGACTCAGGTTGATTCTGGAACCATGTGTCCTGGGAATATGACTGAGGTTTGATTCTGGAAACCTTCGTCCTGGGAAAATGACTGAGGTTTCAATGTGGAAACATGTGGCCTGGGATCATGACTGAGGTTTGATGGTGGAACACTCTGGCCTGGCAAAATGACTGAGGCTTGATTCTGGAGCCATGTTTACTGGGAACATGACTGAGGTTTGATGGCAGAAACTTGTGGACTGGCAACATGACTGAGGTTTCATTTGGAACCCTGTGCACGGGGACCATGACTGAGGCCTTATACTGGAATCCCGTGGCATGGGAACATGACATTGGTTTGATTCTGGAGCCCTGTTTACTGGGAACATGACTAAGGTTTCTTGGTTTAATCCTGTGGCCTGGCAACATGATTGAGGTTTGATAGTGGAACCCTCAGGCTTGGGAACATGAGTGAGGCTTGATGGTGGAACCCTGTGGCCTGGCAATATGCTTGAGGTTTGATGGTGGAACCCTGTGGCTTGGCAAGATGACTTAGGTTTGATTGTGGAACACTCTGGCCTGGGAATATGACTGAGGCTTGATGGTGGAACCGTGGCCTGGCAACAGGACTGAGGTTTGATTGTGGAACCCTCTGGCCCTGGAATATGACTGAGGTTTAATTGTGGAACCCTGTGGCCTGGGAACATGACTGGGATTTGATTACTGAAACCTGTGTCCAGGGAACATGACTGAGGTTTTATTCTGGAACCCTGTGTCCTGGGAACACGACTGAGGTTTGATTCTGTAACCATGTGGCCTGGGAAAATGACTGAGGTTTGATTCTGGAAACCATTGGCCTGGGAACATGACTGATGTTAGAATGTGGAATCCTGTGGCCTGGGAACATGACATCGGTTTGGATTCTGGTACCCTGTTGCCTGGGAACATGAAATCGGTTTGATTCTGTAAACCTGAGGTCTGGGAATATGACTGAGGTTTGATTGTGGTACCCTATGGCCTGGCAACATGACTGAGGTTTGATTCTGGATCTCTGTGGCCTGGGAAAATGACTGAGGCGTGATTCTGAAGACCTGTGGCCTGGAAACATGACATCTGTTTAGATTGTGGAATACTTTGGCCCGGGAACCTGACTGAGCCTTGGTTCTGGAACACTGTGCACTAGGAACATGACTGAGGTTTTATTCTGGAACCCTGTAGCCTGGGAACATAACTGAGGATTGATTCTGGAACCCTGTGGCCTGGGAACATAACATGGGTGGATTCTGGAACCCTGAGGCCTGGGAACATGACATCTGTTTAGATTGTGGAATACTGTGCCCTGGGAACGTGACTGAGCCTTGGTTCTGGAACCCTGCGGACTGGGAACATGACTGAGGTTTTATTCTGGAACCCTGTAGCCTGGGAACATAACTGAGGATTGATTCTGGAACCCTGCGGACTAGGAACATGACTGAGGTTTTATTCTGGAAACTTGTAGCCTGGGAACATAACTGAGGATTGATTCTGGAACCCTGTGGCCTGGGAACATGACTGGGATTTGATTACTGAAACCTGTGTCCAGAGAAAATGACTGAGGTTTTATTCTGGAACCCTGTGTCCTGGGAACACGAATGAGGTTTGATTCTGGAACCATGTGGCCTGGGAATATGACTTAGGTTTGATTCTGGAAACCATTGGCCTGGGAACATGACTGATGTTAGAGTGTGGAATCCTGTGGCCTGGGAACATGACATCGGTTTGGATTCTGGTACCCTGTTGCCTGGAAACATGAAATCGGTTTGATTCTGGAAACCTTAGGCCTGGGAATATGACTGAGGTTTGATGGTGGTACCCTATGGCCTGGCAACATGACTGAGGTTTGATTCTGGATCCCTGTGGCCTGGGAACATGACATCTGTTTAGATTGTGGAATACTGTGCCCCGGGAACCTGACTGAGCCTTGGTTCTGGACCCCTGTGGACTGTGAACATGACTGAGGTTTTATTCTGGAACCCTGTGTCCTGTTAACATGACATGGGTGGATTCTGCAACCCTGAGGCCTGGGAACATGAAATCTGTTTAGATTGTGGAATACTGTGGCCTGGGAACTTGACTGAGCCTTGGTTCTGGAAACCTGTGGACTGGGAATATGACTGAGGTTTTATTCTGGAGCCGTGTACCCTGGGAACATAACTGAGGATTCACTTTGGAACCCTGTGGCCCAGGAACATGATATGGGTGGATTCTGGAACCCTTAGGCCTTGGAACATGACATCTGTTTAGATTGTGGAATACTGTGGCCCGGGAACCTGACTGAGCCTTGGTTCTGGAACCCTGTGGACTGGGAACATGACTGAGGTTTTATTCTGGAACCCTGTAGCCTGGGAACATAACTGATGATTGATTCTGGAAGCCTGTGGCCTGGGAACATGACATCGGTGGATTGTGGAACACTGTGGCCTGGGAACCTGCGAACGGTTTGACTCTGGAACCCTGGGGCCTGGGAACACGAAATCGGTTTGATTCCGGAAATCTGAGGCCTGGCAACATGACTGAGGTTTAATTCTGGATCTCTGTGGCCTGGGAAAATGACTGAGGCGTGATTCTGAAGACCTGTGGCCTGGAAACATGACATCTGTTTAGATTGTGGAATACTTTGGCCCGGGAACCTGACTGAGCCTTGGTTTTGGAACACTGTGCACTAGGAACATGACTGAGGTTTTATTCTGGGACCCTGTAGCCTGGGAACATAACTGAGGATTGATTCTGGAACCCTGTGGCCTGGGAACATGACATGGGTGGATTCTGGAACCCTGAGGCCTGGGAACATGACATCTGTTTAGATTGTGGAATACTGTGCCCCGGGTACCTGACTGAGCCTTGATTCTGGAACCCTGTGGACTGGGAACATGACTGAGGTTTTATTCCGGAACCCTGTAGCCTGCGAACATAACTGAGGATTGATTCTGGAACCCTGTGGCCTGGCCACATGACATCGGTGGATTCTGGAACTCTGTGGCCTGGGAACCTGCGAACGGTTTGACTCTGGTACCCTGTGGCCTGGGAACATGTCTGAGGTTTGATGGTGGAAACCTGTGGCCTGGCAACATGACTGAGGATTGATTCTGGAAGACTGTGGCCAGGGAACATGATATCTGGTTGATTCTGGAAACCTGTGTCCTGGGAACAAGACTGAAGTTTGATTCTGGAACCCTGTGTCCTGGGAACAAGACTGAGGTTTGATTCTGCAACCCTGTGGCTTGGGAACATGACTGAGGTTTGTTTCTGGAAGCCTGTTCTCTGGGAACATGACTGAGGTTTGATTCTGGACACCTGTGTCCTGGGAACATGACTGAGGTTTGATTGTTGAAACCTGTGGCCTTCGAACATGACTCAGGTTGATTCTGCAACCATGTGTCCTTGGAATATGACTGAGGTTTGATTCTGGAAACCTTTGTCCTGGGAAAATGACTGAGGTTTCATTGTGGAAACATGTGGCCTGGGATCATGACTGAGGTTTGAGGGTGGAACACTCTGGTCTGGCAAAATGACTGAGGCTTGATTCTGGAGCCCTGTTTACTGGGAACATGACTGAGGTTTGATGGCAGAAACCTGTGGACTGGCAACATGACTGAGGTTTGATTTGGAACCCTGTGCACGGGGACCATGACTGAGGCCTGATACTGGAACCCCGTGGCATGGGAACATGACATTGGTTTGATTCTGGAGCCCTGTTTACTGGGAACATGACTGAGGTTTCATGGTTGAATCCTGTGGCCTGGCAACATGATTGAGGTTTGATAGTGGAACCCTCAGGCTTGGGAACATGAGTGAGGCTTGATGGTGGAACACTGTGGCCTGGCAATATGCCTGAGGTTTGATGGTGGAACCCTGTGGCTTGGCAAGATGACTTAGGTTAGATTGTGGAACACTCTGACCTGGGAACATGACTGAGGCTTGATGGTGGAACCGTGGCCTAGCAACAGGACTGAGGTTTGATTGTGGAACCCTCTGGCCTGGGAATATGACTGAGGTTTAATTGTGGAACCCTGTGGCCTGGGAACATGACTGGGATTTGATTACTGAAACCTGTGTCCAGGGAACATGACTGAGGTTTTATTCTGGACCCCTGTGTCCTGGGAACACGACTGAGGTTTGATTCTGTAACCATGTGGCCTGGGAAAATGACTGAGGTTTGATTCTGGAAACGATTGGCCTGGGAACATGACTGATGTTAGAGTGTGCAATCCTGTGGCCTGGGAACATGACATCGGTTTGGATTCTGGTACCCTGTTGCCTGGGAACATGAAATCGGTTTGATTCTGTAAACCTGAGGTCTGGGAATATGACTGAGGTTTGATTGTATTACCCTATGGCCTGGCAACATGACTGAGGCATGATTCTGGAAACCTGTGGCCTTGGAACATGACATCTGTTTAGATTGTGGAATACTGTGCCCCGGGAACCTGACTGAGCCTTGGTTCTGGAACCCTGTGGACTGGGAACATGACTGAGGTTTTATTCTGGAACCCTGTAGCCTGGGACCATAACTGAGGATTGATTCTGGAACCCTGTGGCCTGGGCACATGACAACGGTGGATTCTGGAACCCTGCGGACTAGGAACATGACTGAGGTTTTATTCTGGAACCCTGTAGCCTGGGAACATAACTGAGGATTGATTCTGGAACCCTGTGGCCTGGGAACATGACATGGGTGGATTCTGGAACCCTGAGGCCTGGTAACATGACATCTGTTTAGATTGTGGAATACTGTGCCCTGGGAACGTGACTGAGCCTTGGTTCTGGAACCCTGTGGCCTGGGAACATGACTGACGTTTGATTCTGGAACCCTGTGGCCTGGGAACATGACTGGGATTTGATTTCTGAAACCTGTGTCCAGGGAACATGACTGAGGTTTTATTCTGGAACCCTGTGTCCTGGGAACACGACTGAGGTTTGATTCTGTAACCATGTGGCCTGGGAATATGACTGAGGTTTAATTGTGGAACCCTGTGGCCTGGGAACATGACTGGGATTTTATTTCTGAAACCTGTGTCCAGGGAAGATGACTGAGGTTTTATTCTGGACCACTGTGTCCTGGGAACATGACATGGGTGGATTCTGGAACCCTGAGGCCTGGGAACATGACATCTGTTTAGACAGTGAAATACTGTGCCCCGGGAACCTGACTGAGCATTGGTTCTGGAACCCTGTGGACTGAGAACGTGACTGAGGTTTTATTCTGGAACCCTGTAGACTGGGAACATAACTGACGGTTGATTCTGGAACCCTGTGGCCTGGGAACCTCCGAACGGTTTGACTCTGGTACTCTGTGCCCTGGGAACATGTCTGATGTTTGATGGTGGAAACCTGTGGCCTGGTAACATGACTGAGGATAGACTCTGGAAGACTGTGGCCAGGGAACATGATATCGGGTTGATTCTGGAAACCTGTGTCCTGGAATCAAGACTGAGGTTTGATTCTGGAACCCTGATGCCTGGGAACTTGACTGTACCATGTGGCCTGGGAAAATGACTGAGGTTTGATTCTGGAAACGATTGGCCTGGGAACATGACTGATGTTAGAATGTGGAATCCTGTGGCCTGGGAACATGACATCGGTTTGGATTCTGGTACCCTGTTGCCTGGGAACATGAAATCGGTTTGATTCTGTAAACCTGATTTCTGGGAATATGACTGAGGTTTGATTGTGGTACCCTATGGCCTGGCAACATGACTGAGGTTTGATTCTGGATGCCTGTGGCCTGGGAACATGACTGAGGCATGATTCTGGAAACCTGTGGCCTGGGAACATGACATCTGTTTAGATTGTGGAATACTGTGCCCCGGGAACCTGACTGAGCCTTGGTTCTGGAACCCTGTGGACTGAGAACATGACTGACGTTTTATTCTGGAACCCTGTAGCCTGGGACCATAACTGAGGATTGATTCTGGAACCCTGTGGCCTGGGAACATGACTGGGATTTGATTTCTGAAACCTGTGTCCAGGGAAAATGCCTGAGGTTTTATTCTGGAACCCTGTGTCCTGGGAACATGACTGAGGTTAGATTCTGGAACCATGTGGCCTGGGAATATGACTTAGGTTTGATTCTGGAAACCATTGGCCTGGGAACATGACTGATGTTAGAGTGTGGAATCCTGTGCCCTGGGAACATGACATCGGTTTGGATTCTGGTACCCTGTTGCCTGGAAACATGAAATCGGTTTGATTCTGGAAACCTTAGGCCTGGGAATATGACTGAGGTTTGATGGTGGTACCCTATGGCCTGGCAACATGACTGAGGTTTGATTCTGGATCCCTGTGGCCTGGGAACATGACATCTGTTTAGATTGTGGAATACTGTGCCCCGGGAACCTGACTGAGCCTTGGTTCTGGAACCCTGTGGACTGGGAACATGACTGAGGTTTTATTCTGGAACCCTGTGTCCTGTTAACATGACATGGGTGGATTCTGGAACCCTGAGGCCTGGGAATATGAAATCTGTTTAGATTGTGGAATACTGTGGCCTGGGAACTTGACTGAGCCTTGGTTCTGGAAACCTGTGGACTGGGAATATGACTGAGGTTTTATTCTGGAGCCGTGTAGCCTGGGAACATAACTGCGGATTCACTTTGGAACCCTGTGGCCCAGGAACATGACATGGGTGGATTCTGGAACCCTGAATCTTGGAACATGACATCTGTTTAGATTGTGGAATACTGTGGCCCGGGAACCTGACTGAGCCTTGGTTCTGGAACCCTGTGGACTGGGAACATGACTGAGGTTTTATTCTGGAACCCTGTAGCCTGGGAACATAACTGAGGATTGATTCTGGAAGCCTGTGTCCTGGGAGCATGACATCGGTGGATTCTGGAACACTGTGGCCTGGGAACCTGCGAACGGTTTGACTCTGGAACCCTGTGGCCTGGGAACACGAAATCGGTTTGATTCCGGAAATCTGAGGCCTGGCAACATGACTGAGGTTTGATTCTGGATCTTTGTGGCCTGGGAAAATGACTGAGGCGTGATTCTGAAGACCTGTGGCCTGGAAACATGACATCTGTTTAGATTGTGGAATACTTTGGCCCGGGAACCTGACTGAGCCTTGGTTCTGGAACACTGTGCACTAGGAACATGACTGAGGTTTTATTCTGGAACCCTGTAGCCTGGGAACATAACTGAGGATTGATTCTGAAACCCTGTGGCCTGGGAACATGACATGGGTGGATTCTGGAATCCTGAGGCCTGGGCACTTGACATCTGTTTAGATTGTGGAATAATCTGCCCCGGGAACCTGACTGAGCCTTCGTTCTGGAACCCTGTTGACTGGGAACATGACTGAGGTTTTATTCTGGAACCCTGTAGCCTGGGAACATAACTGAGGATTGATTCTGGAACCCTGTGGCCTGGAAACATAACATGGGTGGATTCTGGAACCCTGAGGCCTGGGAACAAGACATCTGTTTAGATTGTGGAATACTGTGAACCGGGAACCTGACTGAGCCTTGGTTCTGGAACCCTATGTACTGGGAATATGACTGAAGTTTTATTCTGGAACCCTGTAGCCTGGGAACATAACTGAGGATTGATTCTGGAACCCTGTGGCCTGGGAACATGACATGGGTGGATTCTGGAACCCTGAGGCCTGGGAACATGACATCTGTTTAGATTGTGGAATACTGTGCCCCGGGTACCTGACTGAGCCTTGATTCTCGAACCCTGTGGACTGGGAACATGACTGAGGTTTTATTCCGGAACCCTGTAGCCTGCGAACATAACTGAGGATTGATTCTGGAACCCTGTGGCCTGGCCGCATGACATCGGTGGATTCTGGAACTCTGTGGCCTGGGAACCTGCGAACGGTTTGACTCTGGTACCCTGTGGCCTGGGAACATGTCTGAGGTTTGATGGTGGAAACCTGTGGCCTGGCAACATGACTGAGGATTGATTCTGGAAGACTGTGGCCAGGGAACATGATATCTGGTTGATTCTGGAAACCTGTGTCCTGGGAACAAGACTGAAGTTTGATTCTGGAACCCTGTGGCCTGGGAACATGACTGAGGTTTGTTTCTGGAAGCCTGTTCCCTGGGAACATGACTGCGGTTTGATTCTGGACACCTGTGTCCTGGGAACAAGACTGAGGTTTGATTCTGCAACCCTGTGGCTTGGGAACATGACTGAGGTTTGTTTCTGGAAGCCTGTTCTCTGGGAACATGACTGAGGTTTGATTCTGGACACCTGTGTCCTGGGAACATGACTGAGGTTTGATTGTTGAAACCTGTGGCCTTCGAACATGACTCAGGTTGATTCTGGAACCATGTGTCCTGGGAATATGACTGAGGTTTGATTCTGGAAACCTTTGTCCTGGGAAAATGACTGAGGTTTCATTGTGGAAACATGTGGCCTGGGATCATGACTGAGGTTTGATGGTGGAACACTCTGGTCTGGCAAAATGACTGAGGCTTGATTCTGGAGCCCTGTTTACTGGGAACATGACTGAGGTTTGATGGCAGAAACCTGTGGACTGGCAACATGACTGAGGTTTGATTTGGAACCCTGTGCACGGGGACCATGACTGAGGCCTGATACTGGAACCCCGTGGCATGGGAACATGACATTGGTTTGATTCTGGAGCCCTGTTTACTGGGAACATGACTGAGGTTTCATGGTTGAATCCTGTGGCCTGGCAACATGATTGAGGATTGATAGTGGAACCCTCAGGCTTGGGAACATGAGTGAGGCTTGATGGTGGAACACTGTGGCCTGGTAATATGCCTGAGGTTTGATGGTGGAACCCTGTGGCTTGGCAAGATGACTTAGGTTAGATTGTGGAACACTCTGACTTGGGAACATGACTGAGGCTTGATGGTGGAACCGTGGCCTAGCAACAGGACTGAGGTTTGATTGTGGAACCCTCTGGCCTGGGAATATGACTGAGGTTTAATTGTGGAACCCTGTGGCCTGGGAACATGACTGGGATTTGATTTCTGAAACCTGTGTCCAGGGCACATGAGTGAGGTTTTATTCTGGAACCCTGTGGCCTGGGAACACGACTGAGGTTTGATTCTGTAACCATGTGGCCTGGGAATATGAATGAGGTTTGATTCTGGAAACCATTGGCCTTGGAACATGACTGATGTTAGAATGTGGAATCCTGTGGCCTGGGAACATGACATCGGTTTGGATTCTGGTACCCTGTTGCCTGGGAACATGAAATCGGTTTGATTCTGTAAACCTGAGGCCTGGGAATATGACTGAGGTTTGATTGTGGTACCCTGTGGCCTGGCAACATGACTGAGGTTTGATTCTGGATGCCTGTGGCCTGGGAACATGACTGAGGCATGATTCTGGAAACCTGTGGCCTGGGAACATGACATCTGTTTAGATTGTGGAATACTGTGCCCCGGGAACCTGACTGAGCCTTGGTTCTGGAACCCTGTGGACTGGGAACATGACTGAGGTTTTATTCTGGAACCCTGTAGCCTGGGTACATAACTGAGGATTGATTCTGGAACCCTGTGGCCTGGGCACATGACAACGGTGGATTCTGGAACCCTGCGGACTAGGAACATGACTGAGGTTTTATTCTGGAACCTTGTAGCCTGGGAACATAACTGAGGATTGATTCTGGAACCCTGTGGCCTGGGAACATGATATGGGTGGATTCCGGAACCCTGAGGGCTGGTAACATGACATCTGTTTAGATTGTGGAATACTGTGCCCTGGGAACGTGACTGAGCCTTGGTTCTGGAACCCTGTGGACTGGGAACATGACTGACGTTTTATTCTGGAACCCTGTGGCCTGGGAACATGACTGGGATTTGATTTCTGAAACCTGTGTCCAGGGAAGATGACTGAGGTTTTATTCTGGAACACTGTGTCCTGGGAACATGACATGGGTGGATTCTGGAACCCTGAAGCCTGGGAACATGACATCTGTTTAGATTGTGGAATACTGTGCCCCGGGAATCTGACTGAGCCTTGGTTCTGGAACCCTGTGGACTGAGAACGTGACTGAGGTTTTATTCTGGAACCCTGTAGACTGGGAACATAACTGACGATTGATTCTGGAACCCTGTGACCTGGGAACCTGCGAACAGTTTGACTCTGGTACTCTGTGCCTGGGAACATGTCTGAGGTTTGATGGTGAAAACCTGTGGCCTGGCAACATGATTGAGGTTTGATTCTTGAAGAATCTGGCCAGGTAACATGATATCGGGTTGATTCTGGAAACCTGTGTCCTGGGAACAAGACTGAGGTTTGATTCTGGAACCCTGTGGCCTGGGAACATGACTGATGTTCGTTTCTGGAAGCCTGTTCCCTGGGAACATGACTGAGGTTTGATTCTGGACACCTGTGTCCTGGGAACAAGAATGAGGTTTGATTCTGGAACCCTGTGGCCTGGGAACAGGACTGAGGTTTGTTTCTGGAAGCCTGTTCCCTGGGAACATGACTGAGGTTTGATTCTGGACACCTGTGTCCTGGGAACATGACTGAGGTTTGATTGTTGAAACCTGTGGCCTGCGAACATGACTCAGATTTGATTCTGGAACCATGTGTCCTGGGAATATGACTGAGGTTTGATTCTGGAAAACTTTGGCCTGGGAAAATGACTGAGGTTTCATTGTGGAAACATGTGGCCTGGGATCATGACTGAGGTTTGATGGTGGAACACTCTTGCCTGGCAAAATGACTGAGGCTTGATTCTGGAACCCTGTGGCCTGGGAACTTGTCTGAGGTTGGATGGCCGAAACCTGTGGAATGGCAACATGACTGAGGTTTGATTGTGTAACCCTGTGCATGGGGACCATGACTGAGGCCTGATACAGGAACCCCGTGGCGTGGGAACATGACATTGGTTTGATTCTGGAGCCCTGTTTACTGGGAACATGACTGAGGTTTGATGGTTGAACCCTTTGGCCTGGCAACATGATTGAGGTTTGATAGTGGAACCCTCAGGCTTGGGAATATGAGTGAGGCTTGATGGTGGAACCCTGTGGCCTGGCAATATGACTGAGGTTTGATTCTGGAAACCATTGGCCTGGGAATATGACTGATGTTAGAATGTGGAATCCTGTGGCCTGGGAACAGGACATCGGTTTGGATTCTGGTACCCTGTTGCCTGGGAACATGAAATCGGTTTGATTCTGTAAACCTGAGGTCTGGGAATATGACTGAGGTTTGATTGTGGTACCCTATGGCCTGGCAACATGACTGAGGTTTGATTCTGGATGCCTGTGGCCTGGGAACATGACTGAGGCATGATTCTGGAAACCTGTGGCCTGGGAACATGACATCTGTTTAGATTGTGGAATACCGTGCCCCGGGAATCTGACTGAGCCTTGGTTCTGGAACCCTGTGGACTGGGAACATGACTGAGGTTTTATTCTGGAACCTTGTAGCCTGGGACCATAACTGAGGATTGATTCTGGAACCCTGTGTCCTGGGCACATGACAACGGTGGATTCTGGAACCCTGCGGACTAGGAACATGACTGAGGTTTTATTCTGGAACCTTGTAGCCTGGGAACATAACTGAGGATTGATTCTGGAACCCTGTGGCCTGGGAACATGACATGGGTGGATTCTGGAACCCTGAGGCCTGGTAACATGACATCTGTTTAGATTGTGGAATACTGTGCCCTGGGAACGTGACTGAGCCTTGGTTCTGGAACCCTGTGGACTGGAAACATGACTGACGTTTTATTCTGGAACCCTGTAGCCTGGGAACATAACTGAGGATTGATTCTGGAACCCTGTGGCCTGGGAACATGACTGGGATTTGATTTCTGAAACCTGTGTCCAGAGAAAATGACTGAGGATTTATTCTGGAACCCTGTGTCCTGGGAACACGACTGAGGTTTGATTCTGGAACCATGTGGCCTGGGAATATGACTTAGGTTTGATTCTGGAAACCATTGGCCTGGGAACATGACTGATGTTAGAGTGTGGAATCCTGTGCCCTGGGAACATGACATCGGTTTGGATTCTGGTACCCTGTTGCCTGGAAACATGAAATCGGTTTGATTCTGGAAACCTTGGGCCTGGGAATATGAGTGAGGTTTGATGGTGGTACCCTATGGCCTGGAAACATGACTGAGGTTTGATTCTGGATCCCTGTGGCCTGGGAACATGACATCTGTTTAGATTGTGGAATACTGTTCCCCGGGAACCTGACTGAGCCTTGGTTCTGGACCCCTGTGGACTGGGAACATTACTGAGGTTTTATTCTGGAACCCTGTGTCCTGTTAACATGACATGGGTGGATTCTGGAACCCTGAGGCCTGGGAACATAAAATCTGTTTAGATTGTGGAATACTGTGGCCTGGGAACTTGACTGAGCCTTGGTTCTGGAAACCTGTGGACTGGGAATATGACTGAGGTTTTATTCTGGAGCCGTGTAGCCTGGGAACATAACTGAGGATTCACTTTGGAACCCTGTGGCCCAGGAACATGATATGGGTGGATTCTGGAAACCTAAGGCCTTGGAACATGACATCTGTTTAGATTGTGGAATACTGTGGCCCGGGAACCTGACTGAGCCTTGGTTCTGGAACCCTGTGGACTGGGAACATGTCTGAGGTTTTATTCTGGAACCCTGTAGCCTGGGAACATAACTGAGGATTGATTCTGGAAGCCTGTGGCCTGGGAACATGACATCGGTGGATTCTGGAACACTGTGGCCTGGGAACCTGCGAACGGTTTGACTCTGGAACCCTGGGGCCTGGGAACACGAAGTCGGTTTGATTCCGGAAATCTGAGGCCTGGCAACATGACTGAGGTTTGATTCTGGATCTCTGTGGCCTGGGAAAATGACTGAGGCGTGATTCTGAAGACCTGTGGCCTGGAAACATGACATCTGTTTAGATTGTGGAATACTTTGGCCCGGGAACCTGACTGAGCCTTGGTTCTGGAACACTGTGCACTAGGAACATGACTGAGGTTTTATTCTGGAACCCTGTAGCCTGGGAACATAACTGAGGATTGATTCTGGAACCCTGTGGCCTGGGAACATAACATGGGTGGATTCTGGAAACCTGAGGCCTGGGAACAAGACATCTGTTTAGATTGTGGAATACTGTGACCCGGGAACCTGACTGAGCCTTGGTTCTGGAACCCTATGTACTGGGAATATGACTGAGGTTTTATTCTGGAACCCTGTAGCCTGGGAACATAACTGAGGATTGATTCTGGAACCCTGTGGCCTGGGAACATGACATGGGTGGATTCTGGAACCCTGAGGCCTGGGAACATGACATCTGTTTAGATTGTGGAATACTGTGCCCCGGGTACCTGACTGAGCCTTGATTCTGGAACCCTGTGGACTGGGAACATGACTGAGGTTTTATTCCGGAGCCCTGTAGCCTGCGAACATAACTGAGGATTGATTCTGGAACCCTGTGGCCTGGCCGCATGACATCGGTGGATTCTGGAACTCTGTGGCCTGGGAACCTGCGAACGGTTTGACTCTGATACCCTGTGGCCTGGGAACATGTCTGAGGTTTGATGGTGGAAACCTGTGGCCTGGCAACATGACTGAGGATTGATTCTGGAAGACTGTGGCCAGGGAACATGATATCTGGTTGATTCTGGAAACCTGTGTCCTGGGAACAAGACTGAAGTTTGATTCTGGAACCCTGTGGTCTGGGAACATGACTGAGGTTTGTTTCTGGAAGCCTGTTCCCTGGGAACATGACTGCGGTTTGATTCTGGACACCTGTGTCCTGGGAACAAGACTGAGGTTTGATTCTGCAACCCTGTGGCTTGGGAACATGACTGAGGTTTGTTTCTGGAAGCCTGTTCTCTGGGAACATGACTGAGGTTTGATTCTGGACACCTGTGTCCTGGGAACATGACTGAGGTTTGATTGTTGAAACCTGAGGCCTTCGAACATGACTCAGGTTGATTCTGGAACCATGTGGCCTGGGAACATGACATGGGTGGATTCTGGAACCCTGAGGCCTGGGAACATGACATCTGTTTAGATTGTAGAATACTGTGCCCTGGGAACGTGACTGAGCCTTGGTTCCTGAACCCTGTGGACTGGGAACATGACTGAGGTTTTATTCCGGAACCTTGTAGCCTGCGAACATAACTGAGCATTGATTCTGGAACCCTGTGGCCTGGCAGCATGACATCGGTGGATTCTGGAACTCTGTGGCCTGGGAACCTGCGAACGGTTTGACTCTGGTACCCTGTGGCCTGGGAACATGACTGAGGTTTGATTGTTGAAACCTGTGGCCTTCGAACATGACTCAGGTTGATTCTGGAACCATGTGTCCTGGGAATATGACTGAGGTTTGATTCTGGAAACCTTTGTCCTGGGAAAATGACTGAGGTTTCATTGTGGAAACATGTGGCCTGGGATCATGACTGAGGTTTGATGGTGGAACACTCTGGTCTGGCAAAATGACTGAGGCTTGATTCTGGAGCCCTGTTTACTGGGAACATGACTGAGGTGTGAGGGCAGAAACCTGTGGACTGGCAACATGACTGAGGTTTGATTTGGAACCCTGTGCACGGGGACCATGACTGAGGCCTGATACTGGAACCCCGTGGCATGGGAACATGACATTGGTTTGATTCTGGAGCCCTGTTTACTGGGAACATGACTGAGGTTTCATGGTTGAATCCTGTGGCCTGGCAACATGATTGAGGTTTGATAGTGGAACCCTCAGGCTTGGGAACATGAGTGAGGCTTGATGGTGGAACACTGTGGCCTGGCAATATGCCTGAGGTTTGATGGTGGAACCCTGTGGCTTGGCAAGATGACTTAGGTTAGATTGTGGAACACTCTGACCTGGGAACATGACTGAGGCTTGATGGTGGAACCGTGGCCTAGCAACAGGACTGAGGTTTGATTGTGGAACCCTCTGGCCTGGGAATATGACTGAGGTTTAATTGTGGAACCCTGTGGCCTGGGAACATGACTGGGATTTGATTTCTGAAACCTGTGTCCAGGGAACATGACTGAGGTTTTATTCTGGAACCCTGTGTCCTGGGAACACGACTGAGGTTTGATTCTGTAACCATGTGGCCTGGGAATATGACTGAGGTTTGATTCTGGAAACCATTGGCCTGGGAACATGACTGATGTTAGAATGTGGAATCCTGTGGCCTGGGAACATGACATCGGTTTGGATTCTGGTACCCTGTTGCCTGGGAACATGAAATCGGTTTGATTCTGTAAACCTGAGGTCTGGGAATATGACTGAGGTTTGATTGTGGTACCCTATGGCCTGGCAACATGACTGAGGTTTGATTCTGGATGCCTGTGGCCTGGGAACATGACTGAGGCATGATTCTGGAAACCTGTGGCCTGGGAACATGACATCTGTTTAGATTGTGGAATACTGTGCCCCGGGAACCTGACTGAGCCTTGGTTCTGGAACCCTGTGGACTGGGAACATGACTGAGGTTTCATTCTGGAACCCTGTAGCCTGGGACCATAACTGAGGATTGATTCTGGAACCCTGTGGCCTGGGCACATGACAATGGTGGATTCTGGAACCCTGTGGACTAGGAACATGACTGAGGTTTTATTCTGGAACCTTGTAGCCTGGGAACATAACTGAGGATTGATTCTGGAACCCTGTGTCCTGGGAACATGACATGGGTGGATTCTGGAAACCTGAGGCCTGGTAACATGACATCTGTTTAGATTGTGGAATACTGTGCCCTGGGAACGTGACTGAGCTTTGGTTCTGGAACCCTGTGGACTGGGAACATGATTGACGTTTTATTCTGGAACCCTGTAGCCTGGGAACATAACTGAGGATTGATTCTGGAACCCTGTGGCCTGGGAACATGACAGGGATTTGATTTCTGAAACCTGTGTCCAGGGAAAATGACTGAGGTTTCATTCTGGAACCCTGTGTCCTGGGAACACGACTGAGGTTTGATTCTGGAACCATGTGGCCTGGGAATATGGCTTAGGTTTGATTCTGGAAACCATTGGCCTGGGAACATGACTGATGTTAGAGTGTGGAATCCTGTGCCCTGGGAACATGACATCGATTTGGATTCTGGTACCCTGTTGCCTGGAAACATGAAATCGGTTTGATTCTGGAAACCTTAGGCCTGGGAATATGACTGAGGTTTGATGGTGGTACCCTATGGCCTGGCAACATGACTGAGGTTTGATTCTGGATCCCTGTGGCCTGGGAACATGACATCTGTTTAGATTGTGGAATACTGTGCCCCGGGAACCTGACTGAGCCTTGGTTCTGGACCCCTGTGGACTGGGAACATGACTGAGGTTTTATTCTGGAGCCCTGTGTCCTGTTAACATGACATGGGTGGATTCTGGAACCCTGAGGCCTGGGAACATGAAATCTGTTTAGATTGTGGAATACTGTGGCCTGGGAACTTGACTGAGCCTTGGTTCTGGAAACCTGTGGACTGGGAATATGACTGAGGTTTTATTCTGGAGCCGTGTAGCCTGGGAACATAACTGAGGATTCACTTTGGAACCCTGTGGCCCAGGAACATGACATGGGTGGATTCTGGAAACCTGAGGCCTTGGAACATGACATCTGTTTAGATTGTGGAATACTGTGGCCCGGGAACCTGACTGAGCCTTGGTTCTGGAACCCTGTGGACTGGGAACATGTCTTAGGTTTTATTCTGGAACCCTGTAGCCTGGGAACATAACTGAGGATTGATTCTGGAAGCCTGTGGCCTGGGAACATGACATCGGTGGATTCTGGAACACTGTGGCCTGGGAACCTGCGAACGGTTTGACTCTGGAACCCTGTGGCCTAGGAACATGTCTGAGGTTTGATGGTGGAAACCTGTGCCCTGGCAACATGACTGAGGTTTGATTCTGAAAGACTGTGGCCAGGGAACATGATATCGGGTTGATTCTGGAAACCTGTGTCCTGGGAACAAGACTGAGGTTTGATTCTGGAACCCTGTTGCCTGGGAACATGACTGAGGTTTGTTTCTGGAAGCCTGTTCCCTTGGAATATGACGGAGGTTTGATTCTGGACACCTGTGTCCTGGAAACATGACTGAGGTTTGATTGTTGAAACCTGTGGCCTGCGAACATGACTCAGGTTTGATTCTGGAAACATGTGTCCTGGGAATATGACTGAGGTTTGATTCTGGAAACCTTTGGCCTAGGAAAATGACTGAGGTTTCAATGTGGAAACATGTGGCCTGGGATCATGACTGAGGTTTAATGGTGGAACACTCTGGCCTGGCAAAATGACTGAGGCTTGATTCTGGAACCCTGGGGCCTGGGAACTTGCCTGAGGTCGGATGGCAGAAACCTGTGGATTGGCAACATGACTGAGGTTTGATTGTGGAACCCTTTGCACGGGGACCATGAATGAGGCCTGATACTGGAACCCCGTGGCGTGGGAACATGACATTGGTTTGATTCTGGAGCCCTGTTTACTTGGAACATGACTGAGGATTGATGGTTGAACCCTGTGTCCTGGCAACATGATTGAGGTTTGATAGTGGAACCCTCAGGCTTGGGAACATGAGTGAGGCTTGATGATGGAACCCTGTGGCCGGGCAACATGCCTGAGGTTTGATGGGGAACCCTGTGGCTTGGCAAGATGACTTAGGTTTGATTGTGGAACACTCTGGCCTGGGAACATGACTGAGGCTTGATGGTGGAACCGTGGCCTGGCAACAGGACTGAGGTTTGATTGTGGAACCCTCTGGCCTTGGAATATGACTGAGGTTTAATTGTGGAACCCTGTGGCCTGGGAACATGACTGGGATTTTATTTCTGAAACCTGTGTCCAGGGAAGATGACTGAGGTTTTATTCTGGACCACTGTGTCCTGGGAACATGACATGGGTGGATTCTGGAACCCTGAGGCCTGGGAACATGACATCTGTTTAGATTGTGGAATACTGTGCCCCGGGAACCTGACTGAGCCTTGGTTCTGGAACCCTGTAGACTGGGAACATAACTGACGATTGATTCTGGAACCCTGTGACCTGGGAACATGTCTGAGGTTTGATGGTGAAAACCTGTGGCCTGGCAACATGATTGAGGTTTGATTCTGGAAGACTGTGGCCAGGGAACATGATATCGGGTTGATTCTGGAAACCTGTGTCCTGGGAACAAGACTGAGGTTTGATTCTGGAACCCTGTGGCTTGGGAACATGACTGAGGTTTGTTTCTAGAAGCCAGTTCCCTGGGAACATGACTGAGGTTTGATTCTGGACACCTGTGTCCTGGGAACAAGACTGAGGTTTGATTCTGGAACCCTGTGGCCTGGGAACATGACTGAGGTTTGTTTCTGGAAGCCTGTTCTCTGGGAACATGACTGAGGTTTGATTCTGGACACCTGTGTCCTGGGAACATGACTGAGGTTTGATTGTTGAAACCTGAGGCCTTCGAACATGACTCAGGTTGATTCTGGAACCATGTGGCCTGGGAACATGACATGGGTGGATTCTGGAACCCTGAGGCCTGGGAACATGACATCTGTTTAGATTGTGGAATACTGTGCCCTGGGAACGTGACTGAGCCTTGGTTCCTGAACCCTGTGGACTGGGAACATGACTGAGGTTCTATTCCGGAACCTTGTAGCCTGCGAACATAACTGAGCATTGATTCTGGAACCCTGTGGCCTGGCAGCATGACATCGGTGGATTCTGGAACTCTGTGGCCTGGGAACCTGCGAACGGTTTGACTCTGGTACCCTGTGGCCTGGGAACATGACTGAGGTTTGATTGTTGAAACCTGTGGCCTTCGAACATGACTCAGGTTGATTCTGGAAGCCTGTTCTCTGGGAACATGACTGAGGTTTGATTCTGGACACCTGTGTCCTGGGAACATGACTGAGGTTTGATTGGTGAAACCTGTGGCCTGCGAACATGACTCAGATTTGATTCTGGAACCATGTGTCCTGGGAATATGACTGAGGTATGATTCTGGAAACCTTTGTCCTGGGAAAATGACTGAGGTTTCATTGTGGAAACATGTGGCCTGGGATCATGACTGAGGTTTGATGGTGGAACACTCTGGCCTGGCAAAATGACTGAGGCTTGATTCTGGAACCCTGGGGCCTGGGAACTTGACTGAGGTTGGATGGCAGAAACCTGTGGACTGGCAACATGACTGAGGTTTGATTGTGTAACCCTGTGCACGGGGACCATGACTGAGGCCTGATACTGGAACCCCGTGGCGTGGGAACATGACATTGGTTTGATTCTGGAGCCCTGTTTACTGGGAACATGACTGAGGTTTGATGGTTGAACCCTTTGGCCTGGCAACATGATTGAGGTTTGATAGTGGAACCCTCAGGCTTGGGAATATGAGTGAGGCTTGATGGTGGAATCCTGTGTCCTGGCAATATGACTTAGGTTTGATAGTGGAACACTCTGGCCTGGGAACATGACTGAGGCTTGATGGTGGAACCGTGGCCTGGCAACAGGACTGAGGTTTGAATGTGGAACGCTCTGGCCTGGGAATATGACTGAGGTTTAATTGTGGAACCCTGTGGCCTGGGAACATGACTGGGATTTTATTTCTGAAACCAGTGTCCAGGGAACATGACTGAGGTTTTTTTCTGGAAACCTGTGTCTTGGGAACACGACTGAGTTTTTATTCTGGAACCATGTGGCCTGGAAATATGAGTGAGGTTTGATTCTGGAAACCATTGGCCTGGGAACATGACTGATGTTAGAGTGTGCAATCCTGAGGCCTGGGAACATGACATCGGTTTGGATTCTGGTACCCTGTTGCATGGGAACACGAAATCGGTTTGATTCCGGAAATCTGAGGCCTGGCAACATGACTGAGGTTTGATTCTGGATCTCTGTGGCCTGGAAAAATGACTGAGGCGTGATTCTGAAGACCTGTGGCCTGGAAACATGACATCTGTTTAGATTGTGGAATACTGTGCCCCGGGAACCTGACTGAGCCTTGGTTCTGGAACCCTGTGGACTGGGAACATGACTGAGGTTTTATTCTGGAACCCTGTAGCCTGGGAACATAACTGAGGATTAATTCTGGAACCCTGTGGCCTGGGCCCATGACAACGGTGGATTCTGGACCCCTGTGGACTAGGAACATGACTGAGGTTTTATTCTGGAACCTTGTAGCCTGGGAACATAACTGAGGATTGATTCTGGAACCCTGTGGCCTGGGAACATGACATCTGTTTAGATTGTGGAATACTGTGCCCTGGGAACGTGACTGAGCCTTGGTTCTGGAACCCTGTGGACTGGGAACATGACTGACGTTTTATTCTGGAACCCTGTAGCCTGGGAACATAACTGAGGATTGATTCTGGAACCCTGTGGCCTGGGGACATGACTGGGATTTGATTTCTGAAACCTGTGTCCAGGGAAAATGACTGAGGTTTTATTCTGGAACCCTGTGTCCTGGGAACACGACTGAGGTTTGATTCTGGAACCATGTGGCCTGGGAATATGACTTAGGTTTGATTCTGGAAACCATTGGCCTGGGAACATGACTGATGTTAGAGTGTGGAATCCTGTGCCCTGGGAACATGACATCGGTTTGGATTCTGGTACCCTGTTGCCTGGAAAGATGAAATCGGTTTGATTCTGGAAACCTTAGGCCTGGGAATATGACTGAGGTTTGATGGTGGTACCCTATGGCCTGGCAACATGACTGAGGTTTGATTCTGGATCCCTGTGGCCTGGGAACATGACATCTGTTTAGATTGTGGAATACTGTGCCCCGGGAACCTGACTGAGCCTTGGTTCTGGACCCCTGTGGACTGTGAACATGACTGAGGTATTATTCTGGAACCCTGTGTCCCGTTAACATGACATGGGTGGATTCTGCAACCCTGAGGCCTGGGAACATGAAATCTGTTTAGATTGTGGAATACTGTTGCCTGGGAACTTGACTGAGCCTTGGCTCTGGAAACATGTGGACTGGGAATATGACTGAGGTTTTATTCTGCAGCCGTGTAGCCTGGGAACATAACTGAGGATTCACTTTGGAACCCTGTGGCCCAGGAACATGACATGGGTGGATTCTGGAAACCTGAGGCCTTGGAACATGACATCTGTTTAGATTGTGGAATACTGTGGCCCGGGAACCTGACTGAGCCTTGGTTCTGGAACCCTGTGGACTGGGAACATGACTGAGGTTTTATTCTGGAACCCTGTAGCCTGGGAACATAACTGAGGATTGATTCTGGAAGCCTGTGGCCTGGGAACATGACATCGGTGGATTCTGGAACACTGTGGCCTGGGAACCTGCGAACGGTTTGACTCTGGAACCCTGTGGCCTGGGAACACGAAATCGGTTTGTTTCCGGAAATCTGAGGCCTGGCAACATGACTGAGGTTTGATTCTGGATCTCTGTGGCCTGGGAAAATGACTGAGGCGTCATTCTGAAGACCTGTGGCCTGGAAAAATGTCTGAGGTTTGATGGTGGAAACCTGTGGCCTGGCAACATGACTGAGGATTGATTCTGGAAGACTGTGGCCAGGGAACATGATATCTGTTTGATTCTGGACACCTGTGTCCTGGGAACAAGATTGAAGTTTGATTCTGGAACCCTGTGGCCTGGGAACATGACTGAGGTTTGTTTCTGGAAGCCTGTTCCCTGGGAACATGACTGCGGTTTGATTCTGGACACCTGTGTCCTGGGAACAAGACTGAGGTTTGATTCTGCAACCCTGTGGCTTGGGAACATGACTGAGGTTTGTTTCTGGAAGCCTGTTCTCTGGGAACATGACTGAGGTTTGATTCTGGACACCTGTGTCCTGGGAACATGACTGAGGTTTGATTGTTGAAACCTGTGGCCTTCGAACATGACTCAGGTTGATTCTGGAACCATGTGTCCTGGGAATATGACTGAGGTTTGATTCTGGAAACCTTTGGCCTGGGAAAATGACTGAGGTTTTATTGTGGAAACATGTGGCCTGGGATCATGACTGAGGTTTGATGGTGGAACACTCTGGCCTGGCAAAATGACTGAGGCTTGATTCTGGAGCCCTGTTTACTGGGAACATGACTGAGGTTTGATGGCAGAAACCTGTGGACTGGCAACGTGACTGAGGTTTGATTTGGAACCCTGTGCACGGGGACCATGACTGAGGCCTGATACTGGAACCCCGTGGCATGGGAACATGACATTGGTTTGATTCTGGAGCCCTGTTTACTGGGAACATGACTGAGGTTTCATGGTTGAATCCTGTGGCCTGGCAACATGATTGAGGTTTGATAGTGGAGCCCTCAGGCTTGGGAACATGAGTGAGGCTTGATGGTGGAACACTGTGGCCTGGCAATATGCCTGAGGTTTGATGGTGGAACCCTATGGCTTGGCAGAATGACTTAGGTTAGATTGTGGAACACTCTGACCTGGGAACATGACTGAGGCTTGATGGTGGAACCGTGGCCTAGCAACAGGACTGAGGTTTGATTGTGGAACCCTCTGGCCTGGGAATATGACTGAGGTTTAATTGTGGAACCCTGTGGCCTGGGAACATGACTGGGATTTGATTTCTGAAACCTGTGTCCAGGGAACATGACTGAGGTTTTATTCTGGAAACCTGTGTCCTGGGAACACGACTGAGGTTTGATTCTGTAACCATGTGGCGTGGGAATATGACTGAGGTTTGATTCTGGAAACCATTGGCCTGGGAACATGACTGATGTTAGAATGTGGAATCCTGTGGCCTGGGAACATGACATCGGTTTGGATTCTGGTACCCTGTTGCCTGGGAACATGAAATCGGTTTGATTCTGTAAACCTGATTCCTGGGAATATGACTGAGGTTTGATTGTGGTACCCTATGGCCTGGCAACATGACTGAGGTTTGATTCTGGATGCCTGTGGCCTGGGAACATGACTGAGGCATGATTCTGGAAACCTGTGGCCTGGGAACATGACATCTGTTTAGATTGTGGAATACTGTGCCCCGGGAACCTGACTGAGCCTTGGTTCTGGAACCCTGTGGACTGGGAACATGACTGAGGTTTTATTCTGGAACCCTGTAGCCTGGGACCATAACTGAGGATTGATTCTGGAACCCTGTGGCCTGGGAACATGACTGGGATTTGATTTCTGAAACCTGTGTCCAGGGAAAATGACTGAGGTTTTATTCTGGAACCCTGTGTCCTGGGAACACGACTGAGGTTTGATTCTGGAACCATGTGGCCTGGGAACATGACATGGGTGGATTCTGGAATCCTGAGGCCTGGGCAATTGACATCTGTTTAGATTGTGGAATACTCTGCCCCGGGAACCTGACTGAGCCTTCGTTCTGGAACCCTGTTGACTGGGAACATGACTGAGGTTTTATTCTGGAACCCTGTAGCCTGGGAACATAACTGAGGATTGATTCTGTAACCCTGTGGCCTGGGAACATGACATCTGTTTAGATTGTGGAATACTGTGGCCCGGGAACCTGACTGAGCCTTGGTTCTGGAACCCTGTGGACTGGGAACATGACTGAGGTTTTATTCTGGAACCCTGTGTCCTGAGAACATGACATGGGTGGATTCTGGATCCCTGAGGCCTGGGAACATGAAATCTGTTTAGATTGTGGAATACTGTGGCCTGGGAACTTGACTGAGCCTTGGTTCTGGAAACCTGTGGACTGGGAATATGACTGAGGTTTTATTCTGGAGCCGTGTAGCCTGGGAACATAACTGAGGATTCACTTTGGAACCCTGTGGCCCAGGAACATGACATGGGTGGATTCTGGAATCCTGAGGCCTTGGAACATGACATCTGTTTAGATTGTGGAATACTGTGGCCCGGGAACCTGACTGAGCCTTGGTTCTGGAACCCTGTAGACTGGGAACATGACTGAGGTTTTATTCTGGAACCTTGTAGCCTGGGAACATTACTGAGGATTGATTCTGGAACCCTGTGGCCTGGGAACATGACATGGGTGGATTCTGGAACCCTGAGGCCTGGTAACATGACATCTGTTTAGATTGTGGAATACTGTGCCCTGGGAACGTGACTGAGCCTTGGTTCTGGAACCCTGTGGACTGGGAACATGACTGACGTTTTATTCTGGAACCCTGTAGCCTGGGAACATAACTGAGGATTGAATCTGGAACCCTATGGCCTGGGAACATGACTGGGATTTGATTTCTGAAACCTGTGTCCAGGGAAAATGACTGAGGTTTTATTCTGGAACCCTGTGTCCTGGGAACACGACTGAGGTTTGATTCTGGAACTATGTGGCCTGGGAATATGACTTCGGTTTGATTCTGGAAACCATTGGCCTGGGAACATGACTGATGTTAGAGTGTGGAATCCTGTGCCCTGGGAACGTGACATCGGTTTGGATTCTGGTACCCTGTTGCCTGGAAACATGAAATCGGTTTGATTCTGGAAACCTTAGGCCTGGGAATATGACTGAGGTTTGATGGTGGTACCCTATGGCCTGGCAACATGACTGAGGTTTGATTCTGGATCCCTGTGGCCTGGGAACATGACATCTGTTTAGATTGTGGAATACTGTGCCCCGGGAACCTGACTGAGCCTTGGTTCTGGACCCCTGTGGACTGTGAACATGACTGAGGTTTTATTCTGGAACCCTGTGTCCTGTTAACATGACATGGTTGGATTCTGCAACCCTGAGGCCTGGGAACATGAAATCTGTTTAGATTGTGGAATACTGTGGTCTGGGAACTTGACTGAACCTTGGTTCTGGAAACCTGTGGACTGGGAATATGACTGAGGTTTTATTCTGCAGCCGTGTAGCCTGGGAACATAACTGAGGATTCACTTTGGAACCCTGTGGCCCAGGAACATGACATGGGTGGATTCTGGAAACCTGAGGCCTTGGAACATGACATCTGTTTAGATTGTGGAATACTGTGGCCCGGGAACCTGACTGAGCCTTGGTTCTGGAACCCTGTGGACTGGGAACATGACTGAGGTTTTTTCTGGAACCCTGTAGCCTGGGAACATAACTGAGCATTGATTCTGGAAGCCTGTGTCCTGGGAACATGACATCGGTGGATTCTGGAACACTGTGGCCTGGGAACCTGCGAACGGTTTGACTCTGGAACCCTGTGGCCTGGGAACACGAAATCGGTTTGATTCCGGAAATCTGAGGCCTGGCAACATGACTGAGGTTTGATTCTGGATCTGTGTGGCCTGGGAAAATGACTGAGGCGTGATTCTGAAGACCTGTGGCCTGGAAACATGACATCTTTTTAGATTGTGGAATACTTTGGCCCGGGAACCTGACTGAGCCTTGGTTCTGGAACACTGTGCACTAGGAACATGACTGAGGTTTTATTCTGGAACCCTGTAGCCTGGGAACATAACTGAGGATTGATTCTGGAACCCTGTGGCCTGGGAACATAACATGGGTGGATTCTGGAACCCTGAGGCCTGGGAACAAGACATCTGTTTAGATTGTGGAATACTGTGACCCGGGAACCTGACTGAGCCTTGGTTCTGGAACCCTATGTACTGGGAATATGACTGAGGTTTTATTCTGGAACCCTGTAGCCTGGGAACTTAACTGAGGATTGATTCTGGAACCCTGTGGCCTGGGAACATGACATGGGTGGATTCTGGAACCCTGAGGCCTGGGAACATGACATCTGTTTAGATTGTGGAATACTGTGCCCCGGGTACCTGACTGAGCCTTGACTCTGGAACCCTGTGGACTGGGAACATGACTGAGGTTTTATTCCGGAACCCTGTAGCCTGCGAACATAACTGAGGATTGATTCTGGAACCCTGTGGCCTGGCCGCATGACATCGGTGGATTCTGGAACTCTGTGGCCTGGGAACCTGCGAACGGTTTGACTCTGGTACCCTGTGGCCTGGGAACATGTCTGAGGTTTGATGGTGGAAACCTGTGGCCTGGCAACATGACTGAGGATTGATTCTGGAAGACTGTGGTCAGGGAACATGATATCTGGTTGATTCTGGAAACCTGTGTCCTGGGAACAAGACTGAAGTTTGATTCTGGAACCCTGTGGCCTGGGAACATGACTGAGGTTTGTTTCTGGAAGCCTGTTCCCTGGGAACATGACTGCGGTTTGATTCTGGACACCTGTGTCCTGGGAACAAGACTGAGGTTTGATTCTGCAACCCTGTGGCTTGGGAACATGACTGAGGTTTGTTTCTGGAAGCCTGCTCTCTGGGAACATGACTGAGGTTTGATTCTGGACACCTGTGTCCTGGGAACATGACTGAGGTTTGATTGTTGAAACCTGTGGCCTTCGAACATGACTCAGGTTGATTCTGGAACCATGTGTCCTGGGAATATGAGTGAGGTTTGATTCTGGAAACCTTTGTCCTGGGAAAATGACTGAGGTTTCATTGTGGAAACATGTGGCCTGGGATCATGACTGAGGTTTGAGGGTGGAACACTCTGGTCTGGCAAAATGACTGAGGCTTGATTCTGGAGCCCTGTTTACTGGGAACATGACTGAGGTTTGATGGCAGAAACCTGTGGACTGGCAACATGACTGAGGTTTGATTGTGTAACCCTGTGCACGGGGACCATGACTGAGGCCTGATACTGGAACCCCGTGGCGTGGAAATATGACATTGGTTTGATTCTGGAGCCCTGTTTACTGGGAACATGACTGAGGTTTGATGGTTGAACCCTGTGTCCTGGCAACATGATTGAGGTTTGATAGTGGAATCCTCAGGCTTGGGAACATGAGTGAGGCTTGATGATGGAACCCTGTGGCCGGGCAACATGCCTGAGGTTTGATGGGGAACCCTGTGGCTTGGCAAGATGACTTAGGTTTGATTGTGGACCACTCTGGCCTGGGAACATGACTGAGGCTTGATGGTGGAACCGTGGCCTGGCAACAGGACTGAGGTTTGATTGTGGAACCCTCTGGCCTGGGAATATGACTGAGGTTTAATTGTGGAACCCTGTGGCCTGGGAACATGACTGGGATTTTATTTCTGAAACCTGTGTCCAGGGAAGATGACTGAGGTTTTATTCTGGACCACTGTGTCCTGGGAACATGACATGGGTGGATTCTGGAACCCTGAGGCCTGGGAACATGACATCTGTTTAGATTGTGGAATAGTGTGCCCCGGGAACCTGACTGAGCCTTGGTTCTGGAACCCTGTAGACTGGGAACATAACTGTCGATTGATTCTGGAACCCTGTGACCTGGGAAACTGCGAACGGTTTGACTCTGGTACCCTGTGGCCTGGGAACATGTCTGAGGTTTGATGGTTGAACCCTTTGGCCTGGCAACATGATTGAGGTTTGATTGTGGAACCCTCAGGCTTGGGAATATGAGTGAGGCTTGATGGTGGAACCCTGTGGCCTGGCAATATGACTTAGGTTTGATTGTGGAACACTCTGGCCTGGGAACATGACTGAGGCTTGATGGTGGAACCGTGGCCTGGCAACAGGACTGAGGTTTGATTGTGGAACGCTCTGGCCTGGGAATATGACTGAGGTTTAATTGTGGAACCCTGTGGCCTGGGAACATGACTGGGATTTGATTTCTGAAACCTGTGTCCAGGGAACATGACTGAGGTTTTATTCCGGAAACCTGTGTCTTGGGAACACGACTGAGTTTTTATTCTGGAACCATGTGGCCTGGGAATATGACTGAGGTTTGATTTTGGAAACCATTGGCCTGGGAACATGACTGATGTTAGAGTGTGCAATCCTGAGGCCTGGGAACATGATATCGGTTTGGATTCTGGTACCCTGTTGCCTGGGAACACGAAATCGGTTTGATTCCGGAAATCTGAGGCCTGGCAACATGACTGAGGTTTGATTCTGGATCTCTGTGGCCTGGGAAAATGACTGAGGCGTGATTATGGAGACCTGTGGCCTGGAAACATGATATCTGTTTAGATTGTGGAATACTTTGGCCCGGGAACCTGACTGAGCCTTGGTTCTGGAACACTGTGCACTAGGAACATGACTGAGGTTTTATTCTGGAACCCTGTAGCCTGGGAACATAACTGAGGATTGATTCTGGAACCCTGTGGCCTGGGAACATAACATGGGTGGATTCTGGAACCCTGAGGCCTGGGAACAAGACATCTGTTTAGATTGTGGAATACTGTGACCTGGGAACCTGACTGAGCCTTGGTTCTGGAACACTATGTACTGGGAATATGACTGAGGTTTTATTCTGGAACCCTGTAGCCTGGGAACATAACTGAGGATTGATTCTGGAACCCTGTGGCCTGGGAACATGACATGGGTGGATTCTGGAACCCTGAGGCCTGGGAACATGACATCTGTTTAGATTGTGGAATACTGTGCCCCGGGTACCTGACTGAGCCTTGATTCTGGAACCCTGTGGACTGGGAACATGACTGAGGTTTTATTCCGGAACCCTGTAACCTGCGAACGTAACTGAGGATTGATTCTGGAACCCTGTGGCCTGGCCGCATGACATCGGTGGATTCTGGAACTCTGTGGCCTGGGAACCTGCGAACGGTTTGACTCTGGTACCCTGTGGCCTGGGAACATGTCTGAGGTTTGATGGTGGAAACCTGTGGCCTGGCTACATGACTGAGGATTGATTCTGGAAGACTGTGGCCAGGGAACATGATATCTGGTTGATTCTGGAAACCTGTGTCCTGGGAACAAGACTGAAGTTTGATTCTGGAACCCTGTGGCCTGGGAACATGACTGAGGTTTGTTTCTGGAAGCCTGTTCCCTGGGAACATGACTGCGGTTTGATTCTGGACACCTGTGTCCTGGGAACAAGACTGAGGTTTGATTCTGCAACCCTGTGGCTTGGGAACATGACTGAGGTTTGTTTCTGGAAGCCTGTTCTCTGGGAACATGACTGAGGTTTGATTCTGGACACCTGTGTCCTGGGAATATGACTGAGGTTTGATTGTTGAAACCTGTGGCCTGCGAACATGACTCAGGTTGATTCTGGAACCATGTGTCCTGGAAATATGAGTGAGGTTTGATTCTGGAAACCTTTGTCCTGGGAAAATGACTGAGGTTTCATTGTGGAAACATGTGGCCTGGGATCATGACTGAGGTTTGATGGTGGAACACTCTGGCCTGGCAAAATGACTGAGACTTGATTCTGGAGCCCTGTTTACTGGGAACATGACTGAGGTTTGATGGCAGAAACCTGTGGACTGGCAACATGACATTGGTTTGATTCTGGAACCCTGTTTACTGGGAACATGACTGAGGTTTCATGGTTAAATCCTGTGGCCTGGCAACATGATTGAGGTTTGAAAGTGGAACCCTCAGGCTTGGGAACATGAGTGAGGCTTGATGGTGGAACCCTGTGGCCTGGCAATATGCCTGAGGTTTGATGGTGGAACCCTGTGGCTTGGCAAGATGACTTAGGTTTGATTGTGGAACACTCTGGCCTGGGAACATGACTGAGGCTTGATGGTGGAACCGTGTCCTGGCAACAGGACTGAGGTTTGATTGTGGAACCCTCTGGCCTGGGAATATGACTGAGGTTTAATTGTGGAACCCTGTGGCCTGGGAAAATGACTGGGATTTGATTTCTGAAACCTGTGTCCAGGGCACATGACTGAGGTTTTATTCTGGAACCCTGTGGCCTGGGAACACGACTGAGGTTTGATTCTGTAACCATGTGGCCTGGGAATATGACTGAGGTTTGATTCTGGAAACCATTGGCCTGGGAACATGACTGATGTTAGAATGTGGAATCCTGTGGCCTGGGAACATGACATCTGTTTGGATTCTGGTACCCTGTTGCCTGGGAACATGAAATCGGTTTGATTCTGTAAACCTGAGGCCTGGGAATATGACTGAGGTTTGATTGTGGTACCCTATGGCCTGGCAACATGACTGAGGTTTGATTCTGGATGCCTGTGGCCTGGGAACATGACTGAGGCATGATTCTGGAAACCTGTGGCCTGGGAACATGACATCTGTTTAGATTGTGGAATACTGTGCCCCGGGAACCTGACTGAGCCTTGGTTCTGGAGACTGGGAACATGACTGTGGTTTTATTCTGGAACCCTGTAGCCTGGGAACATAACTGAGGATTGATTCTGGAACCCTGTGGCCTGGGAACATAACATGGGTGGATTCTGGAATCCTGAGGCCTGGCACTTGACATCTGTTTAGATTGTGGAATACTCTGCCCCGGGAACCTGACTGAGCCTTGGTTCTGGAACCCTGTTGACTGGGAACATGACTGAGGTTTTATTCTGGAACCCTGTAGCCTGGGAACATAACTGAGGATTCATTCTGGAACCCTGTGGCCTGGGCACATGACAACGGTGGATTCTGGACCCCTGTGGACTAGGAAAATGACTGAGGATTTATTCTGGAACCTTGTAGCCTGGGAACATAACTGAGGATTGATTCTGGAACCCTGTGGCCTGGGAACATGACATCTGTTTAGATTGTGGAAAACTGTGCCCCGGGAACCTGACTGAGCCTTGGTTCTGGAACCCTGTGGACTGGGAACATGAGTGAGGTTTTATTCTGGAACCCTGTGTCCTGAGAACATGACATGGGTGGATTCTGGATCCCTGAGGCCTGGGAACATGAAATCTGTTTAGATTGTGGAATACTGTGGCCTGGGAACTTGACTGAGCCTTGGTTCTGGAAACCTGTGGACTGGGAATATGACTGAGGTTTTATTCTGGAGCCGTGTAGCCTGGGAACATAACTGAGGATTCACTTTGGAACCCTGTGGCCCAGGAACATGACATGGGTGGATTCTGGAAACCTGAGGCCTTGGAATATGACATCTGTTTAGATTGTGGAATACTGTGGCCCGGGAACCTGACTGAGCCTTGGTTCTGGAACCCTGTGGACTGGGAACATGACTGAGGTTTTATTCTGGAACCTTGTAGCCTGGGAACATAACTGAGGATTCACTTTGGAACCCTGTGGCCTGGGAACATGACATGGGTGGATTCTGGAACCCTGAGGCCTGGTAACATGACATCTGTTTAGATTGTGGAATACTGTGCCCCGGGTACCTGACTGAGCCTTGACTCTGGAACCCTGTGGACTGGGAACATGACTGAGGTTTTATTCCGGAACCCTGTAGCCTGGGAACATAACTGAGGATTGATTCTGGAACCCTATGGCCTGGGAACATGACTGGGATTTGATTTCTGAAACCTGTGTCCAGGGAAAATGACTGAGGTTTTATTCTGGAACCCTGTGTCCTGGGAACACGACTGAGGTTTGATTCTGAAACAATGTGGCCTGGGAATATGACTTCGGTTTGATTCTGGAAACCATTGGCCTGGGAACATGACTGATGTTAGAGTGTGGAATCCTGTGCCCTGGGAACATGACATCGGTTTGGATTCTGGTACCCTGTTGCCTGGAAACATGAAATCGGTTTGATTCTGGAAACCTTAGGCCTGGGAATATGACTGAGGTTTGATGGTGGTACCCTATGGCCTGGCAATATGACTGAGGTTTGATTCTGGATCCCTGTGGCCTGGGAACATGACATCTGTTTAGATTGTGGAATACTGTGCCCCGGGAACCTGACTGAGCCTTGGTTCTGGACCCCTGTGGACTGTGAACATGACTGAGGTTTTATTCTGGAACCCTGTGTCCTGTTAACATGACATGGTTGGATTCTGCAACCCTGAGGCCTGGGAACATGAAATCTGTTTAGATTGTGGAATACTGTGGTCTGGGAACTTGACTGAGCCTTGGTTCTGGAAACCTGTGGACTGGGAATATGACTGAGGTTTTATTCTGCAGCCGTGTAGCCTGGGAACATAACTGAGGATTCACTTTGGAACCCTGTGGCCCAGGAACATGACATGGGTGGATTCTGGAAACCTGAGGCCTTGGAACATGACATCTGTTTAGATTGTGGAATACTGTGGCCCGGGAACCTGACTGAGCCTTGGTTCTGGAACCCTGTGGACTGGGAACATGACTGAGGTTTTATTCTGGAACCCTGTAGCCTGGGAACATAACTGAGGATTGATTCTGGAAGCCTGTGGCCTGGGAACATGACATCGGTGGATTCTGGAACACTGTGGCCTGGGAACCTGCGAACGGTTTGACTCTGGAACCCTGTGGCCTGGGAACACGAAATCGGTTTGATTCCGGAAATCTGAGGCCTGGCAACATGACTGAGGTTTGATTCTGGATCTCTGTGGCCTGGGAAAATGACTGAGGCGTGATTCTGAAGACCTGTGGCCTGGAAACATGACATCTGTTTAGATTGTGGAATACTTTGGCCCGGGAACCTGACTGAGCCTTGGTTCTGGAACACTGTGCACTAGGAACATGACTGAGGTTTTATTCTGGAACCCTGTAGCCTGGGAACATAACTGAGGATTGATTCTGGAACCCTGTGGCCTGGGAACATAACATGGGTGGATTCTGGAACCCTGAGGCCTGGGAACAAGACATCTGTTTAGATTGTGGAATACTGTGACCTGGGAACCTGACTGAGCCTTGGTTCTGGAAACCTATGTACTGGGAATATGACTGAGGTTTTATTCTGGAACCCTGTAGCCTGGGAACTTAACTGAGGATTGATTCTGGAACCCTGTGGCCTGGGAACATGACATGGGTGGATTCTGGAACTCTGTGGCCTGGGAACCTGCGAACGGTTTGACTCTGGTACCCTGTGGCCTGGGAACATGTCTGAGGTTTGATGGTGGAAACCTGTGGCCTGGCAACATGACTGAGGATTGATTCTGGAAGACTGTGGCCAGGGAACATGATATCTGGTTGATTCTGGAAACCTGTGTCCTGGGAACAAGACTGAAGTTTGATTCTGGAACCCTGTGGCCTGGGAACATGACTGAGGTTTGTTTCTGGAAGCCTGTTCCCTGGGAACATGACTGCGGTTTGATTTTGGACACCTGTGTCCTGGGAACAAGACTGAGGTTTGATTCTGCAACCCTGTGGCTTGGGAACATGACTGAGGTTTGTTTCTGGAAGCCTGTTCTCTGGGAACATGACTGAGGTTTGATTCTGGACACCTGTGTCTTGGGAACATGACTGAGGTTAGATTGTTGAAACCTGTGGCCTTCGAACATGACTCAGGTTGATTCTGGAACCATGTGTCCTGGGAATATGACTGAGGTTTGATTCTGGAAACCTTTGTCCTGGGAAAATGACTGAGGTTTCATTGTGGAACCATGTGGCCTGGGATCATGACTGAGGTTTGAGGGTGGAACACTCTGGTCTGGCAAAATGACTGAGGCTTGATTCTGGAGCCCTGTTTACTGGGAACATGACTGAGGTTTGATGGCAGAAACCTGTGGACTGGCAACATGACTGAGGTTTGATTTGGAACCCTGTGCACGGGGACCATGACTGAGGTCTGATACTGGAACCCCGTGGCATGGGAACATGACATTGGTTTGATTCTGGAGCCCTGTTTACTGGCCACATGACTGAGGTTTCATGGTTGAATCCTGTGGCCTGGCAACATGATTGAGGTTTGATAGTGGAACCCTCAGGCTTGGGAACATGAGTGAGGCTTGATGGTGTAACACTGTGGCCTGGCAATATGCCTGAGGTTTGATGGTGGAACCCTGTGGCTTGGCAAGATGACTTAGGTTAGATTGTGGAACACTCTGACCTGGGAACATGACTGAGGCTTGATGGTGGAACCGTGTCCTGGCAACAAGACTGAGGTTTGATTGTGGAACCCTCTGGCCTGGGAATATGACTGAGGTTTAATTGTGGAACCCTGTGGCCTGGGAATATGACTCGGATTTGATTTCTGAAACCTGTGTCCAGGGAACATGACTGAGGATTTATTCTGGAACCCTGTGGCCTGGGAACACGACTGAGGTTTGATTCTGTAACCATGTGGCCTGGGAATATGACTGAGGTTTGATTCTGGAAACCATTGGCCTGGGAACATGACTGATGTTAGAATGTGGAATCCTGTGGCCTGGGAACATGACATCGGTTTGGATTCTGGTACCCTGTTGCCTGGGAACATGAAATCGGTTTGATTCTGTAAACCTGAGGCCTGGGAATATGACTGAAGTTTGATTATGGTACCCTATGGCCTGGCAACATGACTGAGGTTTGATTCTGGATGCCTGTGGCCTGGGAACATGACTGAGGCATGATTCTGGAAACCTGTGGCCTGGGAACATGACATCTGTTTAGATTGTGGAATACTGTGCCCCGGGAACCTGACTGAGCCTTGGTTCTGGAACCCTGTGGACTGGGAACATGACAGAGGTTTTATTCTGGAACCCTGTAGCCTGGGAACATAACTGAGGATTGATTCTGGAACCCTGTGGCCTGGGAACATGACATGGGTGGATTCTGGAATCCTGAGGCCTGGGCACTTGACATCTGTTTAGATTGTGGAATACTCTGCCCCGGGAACCTGACTGAGCCTTCGTTCTGGAACCCTGTTGACTGGGAACATGACTGAGGTTTTATTCTGGAACCCTGTAGCCTGGGAACATAACTGAGGATTCATTCTGGAACCCTGTGGCCTGGGCACATGACAACGGTGGATTCTGGACCCCTGTGGACTAGGAACATGACTGAGGTTTTATTCTGGAACGTTGTAGCCTGGGAACATAACTGAGGATTGATTCTGTAACCCTGTGGCCTGGGAACATGACATCTGTTTAGATTGTGGAATACTGTGGCCCGGGAACCTGACTGAGCCTTGGTTCTGGAACCCTGTGGACTGGGAACATGACTGAGGTTTTATTCTGGAACCCTGTGTCCTGAGAACATGACATGGGTGGATTCTGGATCCCTGAGGCCTGGGAACATGAAATCTGTTTAGATTGTGGAATACTGTGGCCTGGGAACTTGAATGAGCCTTGGTTCTGGAAACCTGTGGACTGGGAATATGACTGAGGTTTTATTCTGGAGCCGTGTAGCCTGGGAACATAACTGAGGATTCACTTTGGAACCCTGTGGCCCAGGAACATGACATGGGTGGATTCTGGAAACCTGAGGCCTTGGAACATGACATCTGTTTAGATTGTGGAATACTGTGGCCCGGGAACCTGACTGAGCCTTGGTTCTGGAACCCTGTGGACTGGGAACATGACTTAGGTTTTATTCTGGAACCTTGTAGCCTGGGAACATTACTGAGGATTGATTCTGGAACCCTGTGGCCTGGGAACATGACATGGGTGGATTCTGGAACCCTGAGGCCTGGTAACATGACATCTGTTTAGATTGTGGAATACTGTGCCCTGGGAACGTGACTGAGCCTTGGTTCTGGAACCCTGTGGACTGGGAACATGACTGACGTTTTATTCTGGAACCCTGTAGCCTGGGAACATAACTGAGGATTGATTCTGGAACCCTATGGCCTGGGAACATGACTGGGATTTGATTTCTGAAACCTGTGTCCAGGGAAAATGACTGAGGTTTTATTCTGGAACCCTGTGTCCTGGGAACACGACTGAGGTTTGATTCTGGAACCATGTGGCCTGGGAATATGACTTCGGTTTGATTCAGGAAACCATTGGCCTGGGAACATGACTGATGTTAGAGTGTGGAATCCTGTGCCCTGGGAACATGACATCGGTTTGGATTCTGGTACCCTGTTGCCTGGAAACATGAAATCGGTTTGATTCTGGAAACCTTAGGCCTGGGAATATGACTGAGGTTTGATGGTGGTACCCTATGGCCTGGCAACATGACTGAGGTTTGATTCTGGATCCCTGTGGCCTGGGAACATGACATCTGTTTAGATTGTGGAATACTGTGCCCCGGGAACCTGACTGAGCCTTGGTTCTGGACCCCTGTGGACTGTGAACATGACTGAGGTTTTATTCTGGAACCCTGTGTCCTGTTAACATGACATGGTTGGATTCTGCAACCCTGAGGCCTGGGAACATGAAATCTGTTTAGATTGTGGAATACTGTGGTCTAGGAACTTGACTGAGCCTTGGTTCTGGAAACCTGTGGACTGGGAATATGACTGAGGTTTTATTCTGCAGCCGTGTAGCCTGGGAACATAACTGAGGATTCACTTTGGAACCCTGTGGCCCAGGAACATGACATGGGTGGATTCTGGAAACCTGAGGCCTTGGAACATGACATCTGTTTAGATTGTGGAATACTGTGGCCCGGGAACCTGACTGAGCCTTGGTTCTGGAACCCTGTGGACTGGGAACATGACTGAGGTTTTATTCTGGAACCCTGTAGCCTGGGAACATAACTGAGGATTGATTCTGGAAGCCTGTGGCCTGGGAACATGACATCGGTGGATTCTGGAACACTGTGGCCTGGGAACCTGCGAACGGTTTGACTCTGGAACCCTGTGGCCTGGGAACACGAAATCGGTTTCATTCCGGAAATCTGAGGCCTGGCAACATGACTGAGGTTTGATTCTGGATCTCTGTGGCCTGGGAAAATGACTGAGGCGTGATTCTGAAGACCTGTGGCCTGGAAACATGACATCTGTTTAGATTGTGGAATACTTTGGCCCGGGAACCTGACTGAGCCTTGGTTCTGGAACACTGTGCACTAGGAACATGACTGAGGTTTTATTCTGGAACCCTGTAGCCTGGGAACATAACTGAGGATTGATTCTGGAACCCTGTGGCCTGGGAACATAACATGGGTGGATTCTGGAACCCTGAGGCCTGGGAACAAGACATCTGTTTAGATTGTGGAATACTGTGACCCGGGAACCTGACTGAGCCTTGGTTCTGGAACCCTATGTACTGGGAATATGACTGAGGATTTATTCTGGAACCCTGTAGCCTGGGAACTTAACTGAGGATTGATTCTGGAACCCTGTGGCCTGGGAACATGACATGGGTGGATTCTGGAACCCTGAGGCCTGGGAACATGACATCTGTTTAGATTGTGGAATACTGTGCCCCGGGTACCTGACTGAGCCTTGACTCTGGAACCCTGTGGACTGGGAACATGACTGAGGTTTTATTCCGGAACCCTGTAGCCTGCGAACATAACTGAGGATTGATTCTGGAACCCTGTGGCCTGGCCGCATGACATCGGTGAATTCTGGAACTCTGTGGCCTGGGAACCTGCGAACGGTTTGACTCTGGTACCCTGTGGCCTGGGAACATGTCTGAGGTTTGATGGTGGAAACCTGTGGCCTGGCAACATGACTGAGGATTGATTCTGGAAGACTGTGGCCAGGGAACATGATATCTGGTTGATTCTGGAAACCTGTGTCCTGGGAAAAAGACTGAAGTTTGATTCTGGAACCCTGTGGCCTGGGAACATGACTGAGGTTTGTTTCTGGAAGCCTGTTCCCTGGGAACATGACTGCGGTTTGATTTTGGACACCTGTGTCCTGGGAACAAGACTGAGGTTTGATTCTGCAACCCTGTGGCTTGGGAACATGACTGAGGTTTGTTTCTGGAAGCCTGTTCTCTGGGAACATGACTGAGGTTTGATTCTGGACACCTGTGTCCTGGGAACATGACTGAGGTTTGATTGTTGAAACCTGTGGCCTTCGAACATGACTCAGGTTGATTCTGGAACCATGTGTCCTGGGAATATGACTGAGGTTTGATTCTGGAAACCTTTGTCCTGGGAAAATGACTGAGGTTTCATTGTGGAAACATGTGGCCTGGGATCATGACTGAGGTTTGAGGGTGGAACACTCTGGTCTGGCAAAATGACTGAGGCTTGATTCTGGAGCCCTGTTTACTGGGAACATGACTGAGGTTTGATGGCAGAAACCTGTGGACTGGCAACATGACTGAGGTTTGATTTGGAACCCTGTGCACGGGGACCATGACTGAGGCCTGATACTGGAACCCCGTGGCATGGGAACATGACATTGGTTTGATTCTGGAGCCCTGTTTACTGGCCACATGACTGAGGTTTCATGGTTGAATCCTGTGGCCAGGCAACATGATTGAGGTTTGATAGTGGAACCCTCAGGCTTGGGAACATGAGTGAGGCTTGATGGTGGAACACTGTGGCCTGGCAATATGCCTGAGGTTTGATGGTGGAACCCTGTGGCTTGGCAAGATGACTTAGGTTAGATTGTGGAACACTCTGACCTGGGAACATGACTGAGGCTTGATGGTGGAACCGTGTCCTGGCAACAGGACTGAGGTTTGATTGTGGAACCCTCTGGCCTGGGAATATGACTGAGGTTTAATTGTGGAACCCTGTGGCCTGGGAACATGACTGGGATTTGATTTCTGAAACCTGTGTCCAGGTAACATGACTGAGGATTTATTCTGGAACCCTGTGGCCTGGGAACACGACTGAGGTTTGATTCTGTAACCATGTGGCCTGGGAATATGACTGAGGTTTGATTCTGGAAACCATTGGCCTGGGAACATGACTGATGTTAGAATGTGGAATCCTGTGGCCTGGGAACATGACATCGGTTTGGATTCTGGTACCCCGTTGCCTGGGAACATGAAATCGGTTTGATTCTGTAAACCTGAGGCCTGGGAATATGACTGAAGTTTGATTATGGTACCCTATGGCCTGGCAACATGACTGAGGTTTGATTCTGGATGCCTGTGGCCTGGGAACATGACTGAGGCATGATTCTGGAAACCTGTGGCCTGGGAACATGACATCTGTTTAGATTGTGGAATACTGTGCCCCGGGAACCTGACTGAGCCTTGGTTCTGGAACCCTGTCGACTGGGAACATGACAGAGGTTTTATTCTGGAACCCTGTAGCCTGGGAACATAACTGAGGATTGATTCTGGAACCCTGTGGCCTGGGAACATGACATGGGTGGATTCTGGAATCCTGAGGCCTGGGCACTTGACATCTGTTTAGATTGTGGAATACTCTGCCCCGGGAACCTGACTGAGCCTTCGTTCTGGAACCCTGTTGACTGGGAACATGACTGAGGTTTTATTCTGGAACCCTGTAGCCTGGGAACATAACTGAGGATTCATTCTGGAACCCTGTGGCCTGGGCACATGACAACGGTGGATTCTGGACCCCTGTGGACTAGGAACATGACTGAGGTTTTATTCTGGAACGTTGTAGCCTGGGAACATAACTGAGGATTGATTCTGTAACCCTGTGGCCTGGGAACATGACATCTGTTTAGATTGTGGAATACTGTGGCCCGGGAACCTGACTGAGCCTTGGTTCTGGAACCCTGTGGACTGGGAACATGACTGAGGTTTTATTCTGGAACCCTGTGTCCTGAGAACATGACATGGGTGGATTCTGGATCCCTGAGGCCTGGGAACATGAAATCTGTTTAGATTGTGGAATACTGTGGCCTGGGAACTTGAATGAGCCTTGGTTCTGGAAACCTGTGGACTGGGAATATGACTGAGGTTTTATTCTGGAGCCGTGTAGCCTGGGAACATAACTGAGGATTCACTTTGGAACCCTGTGGCCCAGGAACATGACATGGGTGGATTCTGGAAACCTGAGGCCTTGGAACATGACATCTGTTTAGATTGTGGAATACTGTGGCCCGGGAACCTGACTGAGCCTTGGTTCTGGAACCCTGTGGACTGGGAACATGACTGAGGTTTTATTCTGGAACCTTGTAGCCTGGGAACATTACTGAGGATTGATTCTGGAACCCTGTGGCCTGGGAACATGACATGGGTGGATTCTGGAACCCTGAGGCCTGGTAACATGACATCTGTTTAGATTGTGGAATACTGTGCCCTGGGAACGTGACTGAGCCTTGGTTCTGGAACCCTGTGGACTGGGAACATGACTGGGATTTGATTTCTGAAACCTGTGTCCAGGGAAAATGACTGAGGTTTTATTCTGGAACCCTGTGTCCTGGGAACACGACTGAGGTTTGATTCTGGAACCATGTGGCCTGGGAATATGACTTCGGTTTGATTCTGGAAACCATTGGCCTGGGAACATGACTGATGTTAGAGTGTGGAATCCTGTGCCCTGGGAACATGACATCGGTTTGGATTCTGGTACCCTGTTGCCTGGAAACATGAAATCGGTTTGATTCTGGAAACCTTAGGCCTGGGAATATGACTGAGGTTTGATGGTGGTACCCTATGGCCTGGCAACATGACTGAGGTTTGATTCTGGATCCCTGTGGCCTGGGAACATGACATCTGTTTAGATTGTGGAATACTGTGCCCCAGGAACCTGACTGAGCCTTGGTTCTGGAACCCTGTGGACTGTGAACATGACTGAGGTTTTATTCTGGAACCCTGTGTCCTGTTAACATGACATGGTTGGATTCTGCAACCCTGAGGCCTGGGAACATGAAATCTGTTTAGATTGTGGAATACTGTGGTCTGGGAATTTGACTGAGCCTTGGTTCTGGAAACCTGTGGACTGGGAATATGACTGAGGTTTTATCCTGCAGCCGTGTAGCCTGGGAACATAACTGAGGATTCACTTTGGAACCCTGTGGCCCAGGAACATGACATGGGTGGATTCTGGAAACCTGAGGCCTTGGAACATGACATCTGTTTAGATTGTGGAATACTGTGGCCCGGGAACCTGACTGAGCCTTGGTTCTGGAACCCTGTGGACTGGGAACATGACTGAGGTTTTATTCTGGAACCCTGTAGCCTGGGAACATAACTGAGGATTGATTCTGGAAGCCTGTGGCCTGGGAACATGACATCGGTGGATTCTGGAACACTGTGGCCTGGGAACCTGCGAACGGCTTGACTCTGAAACCCTGTGGCCTGGGAACACGAAATCGGTTTGATTCCGGAAATCTGAGGCCTGGCAACATGACTGAGGTTTGATTCTGGATTTCTGTGGCCTGGGAAAATGACTGAGGCGTGATTCTGAAGACCTGTGGCCTGGAAACATGACATCTGTTTAGATTGTGGAATACTTTGGCCCGGGAACCTGACTGAGCCTTGGTTCTGGAACACTGTGCACTAGGAACATGACTGAGGTTTTATTCTGGAACCCTGTAGCCTGGGAACATAACTGAGGATTGATTCTGGAACCCTGTGGCCTGGGAACAAAACATGGGTGGATTCTGGAACCCTGAGGCCTGGGAACAAGACATCTGTTTAGATTGTGGAATACTGTGACCCGGGAACCTGACTGAGCCTTGGTTCTGGAACCCTATGTACTGGGAATATGACTGAGGTTTTATTCTGGAACCCTGTAGCCTGGGAACTTAACTGAGGATTGATTCTGGAACCCTGTGGCCTGGGAACATGACATGGGTGGATTCTGGAACCCTGAGGCCTGGGAACATGACATCTGTTTAGATTGTGGAATACTGTGCCCCGGGTACCTGACTGAGCCTTGACTCTGGAACCCTGTGGACTGGGAACATGACTGAGGTTTTATTCCGGAACCCTGTAGCCTGCGAACATAACTGAGGATTGATTCTGGAACCCTGTGGCCTGGCCGCATGGCATCGGTGGATTCTGGAACTCTGTGGCCTGGGAACCTGCGAACGGTTTGACTCTGGTACCCTGTGGCCTGGGAACATGTCTGACGTTTGATGGTGGAAACCTGTGGCCTGGCAACATGACTGAGGATTGATTCTGGAAGACTGTGGCCAGGGAACATGATATCTGGTTGATTCTGGAAACCTGTGTCCTGGGAACAAGACTGAAGTTTGATTCCGGAACCCTGTGGCCTGGGAACATGACTGAGGTTTGTTTCTGGAAGCCTGTTCCCTGGGAACATGACTGCGGTTTAATTTTGGACACCTGTGTCCTGGGAACAAGACTGAGGTTTGATTCTGCAACCCTGTGGCTTGGGAACATGACTGAGGTTTGTTTCTGGAAGCCTGTTCTCTGGGAACATGACTGAGGTTTGATTCTGGACACCTGTGTCCTGGGAACATGACTGAGGTTTGATTGTTGAAACCTGTGGCCTTCGAACATGACTCAGGTTGATTCTGCAACCATGTGTCCTGGGAATATGAGTGAGGTTTGATTCTGGAAACCTTTGTCCTGGGAAAATGACTGAGGTTTCATTGTGGAAACATGTGGCCTGGGATCATGACTGAGGTTTGAGGGTGGAACACTCTGGTCTGGCAAAATGACTGAGGCTTGATTCTGGAGCCCTGTTTACTGGGAACATGACTGAGGTTTGATGGCAGAAACCTGTGGACTGGCAACATGACTGAGGTTTGATTTGGAACCCTGTGCACGGGGACCATGACTGAGGCCTGATACTGGAACCCCGTGGCATGGGAACATGACATTGGTTTGATTCTGGAGCCCTGTTTACTGGCCACATGACTGAGGTTTCATGGTTGAATCCTGTGGCCTGGCAACATGATTGAGGTTTGATAGTGGAACCCTCAGGCTTGGGAACATGACTGAGGCTTGATGGTGGAACCGTGGCCTAGCAACAGGACTGAGGTTTGATTGTGGAACGCTCTGGCCTGGGAATATGACTGAGGTTTAATTGTGGAACCCTGTGGCCTGGCAACATGACTGGGATTTGATTTCTGAAACCTGTGTCCAGGGAACATGACTGAGGTTTTATTCTGGAACCCTGTGTCCTGGGAACACGACTGAGGTTTGATTCTGTAACCATGTGGTGTGGGAATATGACTGAGGTTTGATTCAGGAAACCATTGGCCTGGGAACATGACTGATGTTAGAATGTGGAATCCTGTGGCCTGGGAACATGACATCGGTTTGGATTCTGGTACCCTGTTGCCTGGGAACATGAAATCGGTTTGATTCTGTAAACCTGATTTCTGGGAATATGACTGAGGTTTGATTGTGGTACCCTATGGCCTGGCAACATGACTGAGGTTTGATTCTGTATGCCTGTGGCCTGGGAACATGACTGAGGCATGATTCTGGAAACTTGTGGCCTGGGAACATGACATCTGTTTAGATTGTGGAATACTGTGCCCCGGGAACCTGACTGAGCCTTGGTTCTGGAACCCTGTGGACTGGGAACATGACTGAGGTTTTATTCTGGAACCCTGTAGCCTGGGACCATAACTGAGGATTTATTCTGGGACCCTGTGTCCTGGGCACATGACAACGGTGGATTCTGGAACCCTGTGGACTAGGAACATGACTGAGGTTTTATTCTGGAACCTCGTAGCCTGGGAACATAACTGAGGATTGATTCTAGAACCCTGTGGCCTGGGAACATGACATGGGTGGATTCTGGAACCCTGAGGCCTGGTAACATGACATCTGTTTAGATTGTGGAATTCTGTGGCCCGGGAACCTGACTGAGCCTTGGTTCTGGAACCCTGTGGACTGGGAATATGACTGAGGTTTTATTCTGGAACCTTGTAGCCTGGGAACATTACTGAGGATTGATTCTGGAACCCTGTGGCCTGGGAACATGACATGGGTGGATTCTGGAACCCTGAGGCCTGGAAACATGACATCTGTTTAGATTGTGGAATACTGTGCCCTGGGAACGTGACTGAGCCTTGGTTCTGGAACCCTGTGGACTGGGAACATGACTGACGTTTTATTCTGGAACCCTGTAGCCTGGGAACATAACTGAGGATTGATTCTGGAACCCTATGGCCTGGGAACATGACTGGGATTTGATTTCTGAAACCTGTGTCCAGGGAAAATGACTGAGGTTTTATTCTGGAACCCTGTGTCCTGGGAACACGACTGAGGTTTGATTCTGGAACCATGTGGCCAGGGAATATGACTTCGGTTTGATTCTGGAAACCATTGGCCTGGGAACATGACTGATGTTAGAGTGTGGAATCCTGTGCCCTGGGAACATGACATCGGTTTGGATTCTGGTACCTTGTTGCCTGGAAACATGAAATCGGTTTGATTCTGGAAACCTTAGGCCTGGGAATATGACTGAGGTTTGATGGTGGTACCCTATGGCCTGGCAACATGACTGAGGTTTGATTCTGGATCCCTGTGGCCTGGGAACATGACATCTGTTTAGATTCTGGAAACCTGTGTCCTGGGAACAAGACTGAAGTTTGATTCTGGAACCCTGTGGCCTGGGAACATGACTGAGGTTTGTTTCTGGAAGCCTGTTCCCTGGGAACATGACTGCGGTTTGATTTTGGACACCTGTGTCCTGGGAACAAGACTGAGGTTTGATTCTGCAACCCTGTGGCTTGGGAACATGACTGAGGTTTGTTTCTGGAAGCCTGTTCTCTGGGAACATGACTGAGGTTTGATTCTGGACACCTGTGTCCTGGGAACATGACTGAGGTTTGATTGTTGAAACCTGTGGCCTTCGAACATGACTCAGGTTGATTCTGCAACCATGTGTCCTGGGAATATGAGTGAGGTTTGATTCTGGAAACCTTTGTCCTGGGAAAATGACTGAGGTTTCATTGTGGAAACATGTGGCCTGGGATCATGACTGAGGTTTGAGGGTGGAACACTCTGGTCTGGCAAAATGACTGAGGCTTGATTCTGGAGCCCTGTTTACTGGGAACATGACTGAGGTTTGATGGCAGAAACCTGTGGACTGGCAACATGACTGAGGTTTGATTTGGAACCCTGTGCACGGGGACCATGACTGAGGCCTGATACTGGAACCCCGTGGCATGGGAACATGACATTGGTTTGATTCTGGAGCCCTGTTTACTGGCCACATGACTGAGGTTTCATGGTTGAATCCTGTGGCCTGGCAACATGATTGAGGTTTGATAGTGGAACCCTCAGGCTTGGGAACATGACTGAGGCTTGATGGTGGAACCGTGGCCTAGCAACAGGACTGAGGTTTGATTGTGGAACGCTCTGGCCTGGGAATATGACTGAGGTTTAATTGTGGAACCCTGTGGCCTGGGAACATGACTGGGATTTGATTTCTGAAACCTGTGTCCAGGGAACATGACTGAGGTTTTATTCTGGAACCCTGTGTCCTGGGAACACGACTGAGGTTTGATTCTGTAACCATGTGGCGTGGGAATATGACTGAGGTTTGATTCAGGAAACCATTGGCCTGGGAACATGACTGATGTTAGAATGTGGAATCCTGTGGCCTGGGAACATGACATCGGTTTGGATTCTGGTACCCTGTTGCCTGGGAACATGAAATCGGTTTGATTCTGTAAACCTGATTTCTGGGAATATGACTGAGGTTTGATTGTGGTACCCTATGGCCTGGCAACATGACTGAGGTTTGATTCTGTATGCCTGTGGCCTGGGAACATGACTGAGGCATGATTCTGGAAACTTGTGGCCTGGGAACATGACATCTGTTTAGATTGTGGAATACTGTGCCCCGGGAACCTGACTGAGCCTTGGTTTTGGAACCCTGTGGACTGGGAACATGACTGAGGTTTTATTCTGGAACCCTGTAGCCTGGGACCATAACTGAGGATTTATTCTGGGACCCTGTGTCCTGGGCACATGACAACGGTGGATTCTGGAACCCTGTGGACTAGGAACATGACTGAGGTTTTATTCTGGAACCTCGTAGCCTGGGAACATAACTGAGGATTGATTCTAGAACCCTGTGGCCTGGGAACATGACATGGGTGGATTCTGGAACCCTGAGGCCTGGTAACATGACATCTGTTTAGATTGTGGAATTCTGTGGCCCGGGAACCTGACTGAGCCTTGGTTCTGGAACCCTGTGGACTGGGAATATGACTGAGGTTTTATTCTGGAACCTTGTAGCCTGGGAACATTACTGAGGATTGATTCTGGAACCCTGTGGCCTGGGAACATGACATGGGTGGATTCTGGAACCCTGAGGCCTGGAAACATGACATCTGTTTAGATTGTGGAATACTGTGCCCTGGGAACGTGACTGAGCCTTGGTTCTGGAACCCTGTGGACTGGGAACATGACTGACGTTTTATTCTGGAACCCTGTAGCCTGGGAACATAACTGAGGATTGATTCTGGAACCCTATGGCCTGGGAACATGACTGGGATTTGATTTCTGAAACCTGTGTCCAGGGAAAATGACTGAGGTTTTATTCTGGAACCCTGTGTCCTGGGAACACGACTGAGGTTTGATTCTGGAACCATGTGGCCAGGGAATATGACTTCGGTTTGATTCTGGAAACCATTGGCCTGGGAACATGACTGATGTTAGAGTGTGGAATCCTGTGCCCTGGGAACATGACATCGGTTTGGATTCTGGTACCCTGTTGCCTGGAAACATGAAATCGGTTTGATTCTGGAAACCTTAGGCCTGGGAATATGACTGAGGTTTGATGGTGGTACCCTATGGCCTGGCAACATGACTGAGGTTTGATTCTGGATCCCTGTGGCCTGGGAACATGACATCTGTTTAGATTGTGGAATACTGTGCCCCGGGAACCTGACTGAGCCTTGGTTCTGGACCCCTGTGGACTGTGAACATGACTGAGGTTTTATTCTGGAACCCTGTGTCCTGTTAACATGACATGGTTGGATTCTGCAACCCTGAGGCCTGGGAACATGAAATCTGTTTAGATTCTGGAATACTGTGGCCTGGGAACTTGACTGAGCCTTGGTTCTGGAAACCTGTGGACTGGGAATATGACTGAGGTTTTATTCTGCAGCCGTGTAGCCTGGGAACATAACTGAGGATTCACTTTGGAACCCTGTGGCCCAGGAACATGACATGGATGGATTCTGGAAACCTGAGGCCTTGGAACATGACATCTGTTTAGATTGTGGAATACTGTGGCCCGGGAACCTGACTGAGCCTTGGTTCTGGAACCCTGTGGACTGGGAACATGACTGAGGTTTTATTCTGGAACCCTGTAGCCTGGGAACATAACTGAGGATTGATTCTGGAAGCCTGTGTCCTGGGAACATGACATCGGTGGATTCTGGAACACTGTGGCCTGGGAACCTGCGAACGGTTTGACTCTGGAACCCTGTGGCCTGGGAACACGAAATCGGTTTGATTCCGGAAATCTGAGGCCTGGCAACATGACTGAGTTTTGATTCTGGATCTCTGTGGCCTGGGAAAATGACTGAGGCGTGATTCTGAAGACCTGTGGCCTGGAAACATGACATCTGTTTAGATTGTGGAGTACTTTGGCCCGGGAACCTGACTGAGCCTTGGTTCTGGAACACTGTGCACTAGGAACATGACTGAGGTTTTATTCTGGAACCCTGTAGCCTGGGAACATAACTGAGGATTGATTCTGGAACCCTGTGGCCTGGGAACATAACATGGGTGGATTCTGGAACCCTGAGGCCTGGGAACATGACATCTGTTTAGATTGTGGAATACTGTGCCCCGGGTACCTGACTGAGCCTTGACTCTGGAACCCTGTGGACTGGGAACATGACTGAGGTTTTATTCCGGAACCCTGTAGCCTGCGAACATAACTGAGGATTGATTCTGGAACCCTGTGGCCTGGCCGCATGGCATCGGTGGATTCTGGAACTCTGTGGCCTGGGAACCTGCGAACGGTTTGACTCTGGTACCCTGTGGCCTGGGAACATGTCTGACGTTTGATGGTGGAAACCTGTGGCCTGGCAACATGACTGAGGATTGATTCTGGAAGACTGTGGCCAGGGAACATGATATCTGGTTGATTCTGGAAACCTGTGTCCTGGGAACAAGACTGAAGTTTGATTCCGGAACCCTGTGGCCTGGGAACATGACTGAGGTTTGTTTCTGGAAGCCTGTTCCCTGGGAACATGACTGCGGTTTAATTTTGGACACCTGTGTCCTGGGAACAAGACTGAGGTTTGATTCTGCAACCCTGTGGCTTGGGAACATGACTGAGGTTTGTTTCTGGAAGCCTGTTCTCTGGGAACATGACTGAGGTTTGATTCTGGACACCTGTGTCCTGGGAACATGACTGAGGTTTGATTGTTGAAACCTGTGGCCTTCGAACATGACTCAGGTTGATTCTGCAACCATGTGTCCTGGGAATATGAGTGAGGTTTGATTCTGGAAACCTTTGTCCTGGGAAAATGACTGAGGTTTCATTGTGGAAACATGTGGCCTGGGATCATGACTGAGGTTTGAGGGTGGAACACTCTGGTCTGGCAAAATGACTGAGGCTTGATTCTGGAGCCCTGTTTACTGGGAACATGACTGAGGTTTGATGGCAGAAACCTGTGGACTGGCAACATGACTGAGGTTTGATTTGGAACCCTGTGCACGGGGACCATGACTGAGGCCTGATACTGGAACCCCGTGGCATGGGAACATGACATTGGTTTGATTCTGGAGCCCTGTTTACTGGCCACATGACTGAGGTTTCATGGTTGAATCCTGTGGCCTGGCAACATGATTGAGGTTTGATAGTGGAACCCTCAGGCTTGGGAACATGACTGAGGCTTGATGGTGGAACCGTGGCCTAGCAACAGGACTGAGGTTTGATTGTGGAACGCTCTGGCCTGGGAATATGACTGAGGTTTAATTGTGGAACCCTGTGGCCTGGCAACATGACTGGGATTTGATTTCTGAAACCTGTGTCCAGGGAACATGACTGAGGTTTTATTCTGGAACCCTGTGTCCTGGGAACACGACTGAGGTTTGATTCTGTAACCATGTGGTGTGGGAATATGACTGAGGTTTGATTCAGGAAACCATTGGCCTGGGAACATGACTGATGTTAGAATGTGGAATCCTGTGGCCTGGGAACATGACATCGGTTTGGATTCTGGTACCCTGTTGCCTGGGAACATGAAATCGGTTTGATTCTGTAAACCTGATTTCTGGGAATATGACTGAGGTTTGATTGTGGTACCCTATGGCCTGGCAACATGACTGAGGTTTGATTCTGTATGCCTGTGGCCTGGGAACATGACTGAGGCATGATTCTGGAAACTTGTGGCCTGGGAACATGACATCTGTTTAGATTGTGGAATACTGTGCCCCGGGAACCTGACTGAGCCTTGGTTCTGGAACCCTGTGGACTGGGAACATGACTGAGGTTTTATTCTGGAACCCTGTAGCCTGGGACCATAACTGAGGATTTATTCTGGGACCCTGTGTCCTGGGCACATGACAACGGTGGATTCTGGAACCCTGTGGACTAGGAACATGACTGAGGTTTTATTCTGGAACCTCGTAGCCTGGGAACATAACTGAGGATTGATTCTAGAACCCTGTGGCCTGGGAACATGACATGGGTGGATTCTGGAACCCTGAGGCCTGGTAACATGACATCTGTTTAGATTGTGGAATTCTGTGGCCCGGGAACCTGACTGAGCCTTGGTTCTGGAACCCTGTGGACTGGGAATATGACTGAGGTTTTATTCTGGAACCTTGTAGCCTGGGAACATTACTGAGGATTGATTCTGGAACCCTGTGGCCTGGGAACATGACATGGGTGGATTCTGGAACCCTGAGGCCTGGAAACATGACATCTGTTTAGATTGTGGAATACTGTGCCCTGGGAACGTGACTGAGCCTTGGTTCTGGAACCCTGTGGACTGGGAACATGACTGACGTTTTATTCTGGAACCCTGTAGCCTGGGAACATAACTGAGGATTGATTCTGGAACCCTATGGCCTGGGAACATGACTGGGATTTGATTTCTGAAACCTGTGTCCAGGGAAAATGACTGAGGTTTTATTCTGGAACCCTGTGTCCTGGGAACACGACTGAGGTTTGATTCTGGAACCATGTGGCCAGGGAATATGACTTCGGTTTGATTCTGGAAACCATTGGCCTGGGAACATGACTGATGTTAGAGTGTGGAATCCTGTGCCCTGGGAACATGACATCGGTTTGGATTCTGGTACCTTGTTGCCTGGAAACATGAAATCGGTTTGATTCTGGAAACCTTAGGCCTGGGAATATGACTGAGGTTTGATGGTGGTACCCTATGGCCTGGCAACATGACTGAGGTTTGATTCTGGATCCCTGTGGCCTGGGAACATGACATCTGTTTAGATTCTGGAAACCTGTGTCCTGGGAACAAGACTGAAGTTTGATTCTGGAACCCTGTGGCCTGGGAACATGACTGAGGTTTGTTTCTGGAAGCCTGTTCCCTGGGAACATGACTGCGGTTTGATTTTGGACACCTGTGTCCTGGGAACAAGACTGAGGTTTGATTCTGCAACCCTGTGGCTTGGGAACATGACTGAGGTTTGTTTCTGGAAGCCTGTTCTCTGGGAACATGACTGAGGTTTGATTCTGGACACCTGTGTCCTGGGAACATGACTGAGGTTTGATTGTTGAAACCTGTGGCCTTCGAACATGACTCAGGTTGATTCTGCAACCATGTGTCCTGGGAATATGAGTGAGGTTTGATTCTGGAAACCTTTGTCCTGGGAAAATGACTGAGGTTTCATTGTGGAAACATGTGGCCTGGGATCATGACTGAGGTTTGAGGGTGGAACACTCTGGTCTGGCAAAATGACTGAGGCTTGATTCTGGAGCCCTGTTTACTGGGAACATGACTGAGGTTTGATGGCAGAAACCTGTGGACTGGCAACATGACTGAGGTTTGATTTGGAACCCTGTGCACGGGGACCATGACTGAGGCCTGATACTGGAACCCCGTGGCATGGGAACATGACATTGGTTTGATTCTGGAGCCCTGTTTACTGGCCACATGACTGAGGTTTCATGGTTGAATCCTGTGGCCTGGCAACATGATTGAGGTTTGATAGTGGAACCCTCAGGCTTGGGAACATGACTGAGGCTTGATGGTGGAACCGTGGCCTAGCAACAGGACTGAGGTTTGATTGTGGAACGCTCTGGCCTGGGAATATGACTGAGGTTTAATTGTGGAACCCTGTGGCCTGGGAACATGACTGGGATTTGATTTCTGAAACCTGTGTCCAGGGAACATGACTGAGGTTTTATTCTGGAACCCTGTGTCCTGGGAACACGACTGAGGTTTGATTCTGTAACCATGTGGCGTGGGAATATGACTGAGGTTTGATTCAGGAAACCATTGGCCTGGGAACATGACTGATGTTAGAATGTGGAATCCTGTGGCCTGGGAACATGACATCGGTTTGGATTCTGGTACCCTGTTGCCTGGGAACATGAAATCGGTTTGATTCTGTAAACCTGATTTCTGGGAATATGACTGAGGTTTGATTGTGGTACCCTATGGCCTGGCAACATGACTGAGGTTTGATTCTGTATGCCTGTGGCCTGGGAACATGACTGAGGCATGATTCTGGAAACTTGTGGCCTGGGAACATGACATCTGTTTAGATTGTGGAATACTGTGCCCCGGGAACCTGACTGAGCCTTGGTTTTGGAACCCTGTGGACTGGGAACATGACTGAGGTTTTATTCTGGAACCCTGTAGCCTGGGACCATAACTGAGGATTTATTCTGGGACCCTGTGTCCTGGGCACATGACAACGGTGGATTCTGGAACCCTGTGGACTAGGAACATGACTGAGGTTTTATTCTGGAACCTCGTAGCCTGGGAACATAACTGAGGATTGATTCTAGAACCCTGTGGCCTGGGAACATGACATGGGTGGATTCTGGAACCCTGAGGCCTGGTAACATGACATCTGTTTAGATTGTGGAATTCTGTGGCCCGGGAACCTGACTGAGCCTTGGTTCTGGAACCCTGTGGACTGGGAATATGACTGAGGTTTTATTCTGGAACCTTGTAGCCTGGGAACATTACTGAGGATTGATTCTGGAACCCTGTGGCCTGGGAACATGACATGGGTGGATTCTGGAACCCTGAGGCCTGGAAACATGACATCTGTTTAGATTGTGGAATACTGTGCCCTGGGAACGTGACTGAGCCTTGGTTCTGGAACCCTGTGGACTGGGAACATGACTGACGTTTTATTCTGGAACCCTGTAGCCTGGGAACATAACTGAGGATTGATTCTGGAACCCTATGGCCTGGGAACATGACTGGGATTTGATTTCTGAAACCTGTGTCCAGGGAAAATGACTGAGGTTTTATTCTGGAACCCTGTGTCCTGGGAACACGACTGAGGTTTGATTCTGGAACCATGTGGCCAGGGAATATGACTTCGGTTTGATTCTGGAAACCATTGGCCTGGGAACATGACTGATGTTAGAGTGTGGAATCCTGTGCCCTGGGAACATGACATCGGTTTGGATTCTGGTACCCTGTTGCCTGGAAACATGAAATCGGTTTGATTCTGGAAACCTTAGGCCTGGGAATATGACTGAGGTTTGATGGTGGTACCCTATGGCCTGGCAACATGACTGAGGTTTGATTCTGGATCCCTGTGGCCTGGGAACATGACATCTGTTTAGATTGTGGAATACTGTGCCCCGGGAACCTGACTGAGCCTTGGTTCTGGACCCCTGTGGACTGTGAACATGACTGAGGTTTTATTCTGGAACCCTGTGTCCTGTTAACATGACATGGTTGGATTCTGCAACCCTGAGGCCTGGGAACATGAAATCTGTTTAGATTCTGGAATACTGTGGCCTGGGAACTTGACTGAGCCTTGGTTCTGGAAACCTGTGGACTGGGAATATGACTGAGGTTTTATTCTGCAGCCGTGTAGCCTGGGAACATAACTGAGGATTCACTTTGGAACCCTGTGGCCCAGGAACATGACATGGATGGATTCTGGAAACCTGAGGCCTTGGAACATGACATCTGTTTAGATTGTGGAATACTGTGGCCCGGGAACCTGACTGAGCCTTGGTTCTGGAACCCTGTGGACTGGGAACATGACTGAGGTTTTATTCTGGAACCCTGTAGCCTGGGAACATAACTGAGGATTGATTCTGGAAGCCTGTGTCCTGGGAACATGACATCGGTGGATTCTGGAACACTGTGGCCTGGGAACCTGCGAACGGTTTGACTCTGGAACCCTGTGGCCTGGGAACACGAAATCGGTTTGATTCCGGAAATCTGAGGCCTGGCAACATGACTGAGTTTTGATTCTGGATCTCTGTGGCCTGGGAAAATGACTGAGGCGTGATTCTGAAGACCTGTGGCCTGGAAACATGACATCTGTTTAGATTGTGGAGTACTTTGGCCCGGGAACCTGACTGAGCCTTGGTTCTGGAACACTGTGCACTAGGAACATGACTGAGGTTTTATTCTGGAACCCTGTAGCCTGGGAACATAACTGAGGATTGATTCTGGAACCCTGTGGCCTGGGAACATAACATGGGTGGATTCTGGAACCCTGAGGCCTGGGAACAAGACATCTGTTTAGATTGTGGAATACTGTGACCCGGGAACCTGACTGAGCCTTGGTTCTGGAACCCTATGTACTGGGAATATGACTGAGGTTTTATTCTGGAACCCTGTAGCCTGGGAACTTAACTGAGGATTGATTCTGGAACCCTGTGGCCTGGGAACATGACATGGGTGGATTCTGGAACCCTGAGGCCTGGGAACATGACATCTGTTTAGATTGTGGAATACTGTGCCCCAGGTACCTGACTGAGCCTTGATTCTGGAACCCTGTGGACTGGGAACATGACTGAGGTTTTATTCCGGAACCCTGTAGCCTGCGAACATAACTGAGGATTGATTCTGGAACCCTGTGGCCTGGCCGCATGACATCGGTGGATTCTGGAACTCTGTGGCCTGGGAACCTGCGAACGGTTTGACTCTGGTACCCTGTGGCCTGGGAACATGTCTGAGGTTTGATGGTGGAAACCTGTGGCCTGGCAACATGACTGAGGATTGATTCTGGAAGACTGTGGCCAGGGAACATGATATCTGGTTGATTCTGGAAACCTGTGTCCTGGGAACAAGACTGAAGTTTGATTCTGGAACCCTGTGGCCTGGGAACATGACTGAGGTTTGTTTCTGGAAGCCTGTTCCCTGGGAACATGACTGCGGTTTGATTTTGGACACCTGTGTCCTGGGAACAAGACTGAGGTTTGATTCTGCAACCCTGTGGCTTGGGAACATGACTGAGGTTTGTTTCTGGAAGCCTGTTCTCTGGGAACATGACTGAGGTTTGATTCTGGACACCTGTGTCCTGGGAACATGACTGAGGTTTGATTGTTGAAACCTGTGGCCTTCGAACATGACTCAGGTTGATTCTGGAACCATGTGTCCTGGGAATATGACTGAGGTTTGATTCTGGAACCATGTGTCCTGGGAATATGACTGAGGTTTGATTCTGGAAACCTTTGTCCTGGGAAAATGACTGAGGTTTCATTGTGGAAACATGTGGCCTGGGATCATGACTGAGGTTTGAGGGTGGAACACTCTGGTCTGGCAAAATGACTGAGGCTTGATTCTGGAGCCCTGTTTACTGGGAACATGACTGAGGTTTGATGGCAGAAACCTGTGGACTGGCAACATTACTGAAGTTTGATTTGGAACCCTGTGCACGGGGACCATGACTGAGGCCTGATACTGCAACCCCGTGGCATGGGAACATGACATTGGTTTGATTCTGGAGCCCTGTTTACTGGGAACATGACTGAGGTTTCATGGTTGAATCCTCTGGCCTGGCAACATGATTGAGGTTTGATAGTGGAACCCTCAGGCTTGGGAACATGAGTGAGGCTTGATGGTGGAACCCTGTGGCCTGGCAATATGCCTGAGGTTTGATGGTGGAACCCTGTGGCTTGGCAAGATGACTTAGGTTAGATTGTGGAACACTCTGACCTGGGAACATGACTGAGGCTTGATGGTGGAACCGTGGCCTAGCAACAGGACTGAGGTTTGATTGTGGAACCCTCTGGCCTGGGAATATGACTGAGGTTTAATTGTGGAACCCTGTGGCCTGGGAACATGACTGGGATTTGATTTCTGAAACCTGTGTCCAGGGCACATGACTGAGGTTTTATTCTGGAAACCTGTGTCCTGGGAACACGACTGAGGTTTGATTCTGTAACCATGTGGCGTGGGAATATGACTGAGGTTTGATTCAGGAAACCATTGGCCTGGGAACATGACTGATGTTAGAATGTGGAATCCTGTGGCCTGGGAACATGACATCGGTTTGGATTCTGGTACCCTGTTGCCTGGGAACATGAAATCGGTTTGATTCTGTAAACCTGATTTCTGGGAATATGACTGAGGTTTGATTGTGGTACCCTATGGCCTGGCAACATGACTGAGGTTTGATTCTGTATGCCTGTGGCCTGGGAACATGACTGAGGCATGATTCTGGAAACCTGTGGCCTGGGAACATGACATCTGTTTAGATTGTGGAATACTGTGCCCCGGGAAACTGACTGAGCCTTGGTTCTGGAACCCTGTGGACTGGGAACATGACTGAGGTTTTATTCTGGAACCCTGTAGCCTGGGACCATAACTGAGGATTGATTCTGGAACCCTGTGGCCTGGGCACATGACAACGGTGGATTCTGGAACCCTGTGGACTAGGAACATGACTGGGATTTGATTTCTGAAACCTGTGTCCAGGGAAAATGACTGAGGTTTTATTCTGGAACCATGTGGCCAGGGAATATGACTTCGGTTTGATTCTGGAAACCATTGGCCTGGGAACATGACTGATGTTAGAGTGTGGAATCCTGTGCCCTGGGAACATGACATCGGTTTGGATTCTGGTACCCTGTTGCCTGGAAACATGAAATCGGTTTGATTCTGGAAACCTTAGGCCTGGGAATATGACTGAGGTTTGATGGTGGTACCCTATGGCCTGGCAACATGACTGAGGTTTGATTCTGGATCCCTGTGGCCTGGGAACATGACATCTGTTTAGATTGTGGAATACTGTGCCCCGGGAACCTGACTGAGCCTTGGTTCTGGACCCCTGTGGACTGTGAACATGACTGAGGTTTTATTCTGGAACCCTGTGTCCTGTTAACATGACATGGTTGGATTCTGCAACCCTGAGGCCTGGGAACATGAAATCTGTTTAGATTGTGGAATACTGTGGCCTGGGAACTTGACTGAGCCTTGGTTCTGGAAACCTGTGGACTGGGAATATGACTGAGGTTTTATTCTGCAGCCGTGTAGCCTGGGAACATAACTGAGGATTCACTTTGGAACCCTGTGGCCCAGGAACATGACATGGGTGGATTCTGGAACCCTGAGGCCTTGGAACATGACATCTGTTTAGATTGTGGAATACTGTGGCCCGGGAACCTGACTGAGCCTTGGTTCTGGAACCCTGTGGACTGGGAACATGACTGAGGTTTTATTCTGGAACCCTGTAGCCTGGGAACATAACTGAGGATTGATTCTGGAAGCCTGTGGCCTGGGAACATGACATCGGTGGATTCTGGAACACTGTGGCCTGGGAACCTGCGAACGGTTTGACTCTGGAACCCTGTGGCCTGGGAACACGAAATCGGTTTGATTCCGGAAATCTGAGGCCTGGCAACATGACTGAGGTTTGATTCTGGATCTCTGTGGCCTGGGAAAATGACTGAGGCGTGATTCTGAAGACCTGTGGCCTGGAAACATGACATCTGTTTAGATTGTGGAATACTGTGCCCCGGGAACCTGACTGAGCCTTGGTTCTGGAGACTGGGAACATGACTGTGGTTTTATTCTGGAACCCTGTAGCCTGGGAACATAACTGAGGATTGATTCTGGAACCCTGTGGCCTGGGAACATGACATGGGTGGATTCTGGAATCCTGAGGCCTGGCACTTGACATCTGTTTAGGTTGTGGAATACTCTGCCCCGGGAACCTGACTAAGCCTTGGTTCTGGAACCCTGTTGACTGGGAACATGACTGAGGTTTTATTCTGGAACCCTGTAGCCTGGGAACATAACTGAGGATTCATTCTGGAACCCTGTGGCCTGGGCACATGACAACGGTGGATTCTGGACCCCTGTGGACTAGGAACATGACTGAGGATTTATTCTGGAACCTTGTAGCCTGGGAACATAACTGAGGATTGATTCTGGAACCCTGTGGCCTGGGAACATGACATCTGTTTAGATTATGGAATACTGTGCCCCGGGAACCTGACTGAGCCTTGGTTCTGGAACCCTGTGGACTGGGAACATGACTGACGTTTTATTCTGGAACCCTGTAGCCTGGGAACATAACTGAGGATTGATTCTGGAACCCTGTGGCCTGGGAACATGACTGGGATTTGATTTCTGAAACCTGTGTCCAGGGAAAATGACTGAGGTTTTATTCTGGAACCCTGTGTCCTGGGAACACGACTGAGGTTTGATTCTGGAACCATGTGGCCTGAGAATATGACTTAGGTTTGATTCTGGAAACCATTGGCCTGGGAACATGACTGATGTTAGAGTGTGGAATCCTGTGCCCTGGGAACATGACATCGGTTTGTATTCTGGTACCCTGTTGCCTGGAAACATGAAATCGGTTTGATTCTGGAAACCTTAGGCCTGGGAATATGACTGAGGTTTGATGGTGGTACCCTATGGCCTGGCAACATGACTGAGGTTTGATTCGGGATCCCTGTGGCCTGGGAACATGACATCTGTTTAGATTGTGGAATACTGTGCCCCGGGAACCTGACTGAGCCTTGGTTCTGGACCCCTGTGGACTGTGAACATGACTGAGGTTTTATTCTGGAACCCTGTGTCCTGTTAACATGACATGGTTGGATTCTGCAACCCTGAGGCCTGGGAACATGAAATCTGTTTAGATTGTGGAATACTGTGGCCTGGGAACTTGACTGAGCCTTGGTTCTGGAAACCTGTGGACTGAGAATATGACTGAGGTTTTATTCTGCAGCCGTGTAGCCTGGGAACATAACTGAGGATTCACTTTGGAACCCTGTGGCCCAGGAACATGACATGGGTGGATTCTGGAACCCTGAGGCCTTGGAAGATGACATCTGTTTAGATTGTGGAATACTGTGGCCCGGGAACGTGACTGAGCCTTGGTTCTGGAACCCTGTGGACTGGGAACATGACTGAGGTTTTATTCTGGAACCATGTAGCCTGGGAACATAACTGAGGATTGATTCTGGAAGCCTGTGGCCTGGGAACATGACATCGGTGGATTCTGGAACACTGTGGCCTGGGAACCTGCGAACGGTTTGACTCTGGAACCCTGTGGCCTGGGAACACGAAATCGGTTTGATTCCGGAAATCTGAGGCCTGGCAACATGACTGAGGTTTGATTCTGGTTCTCTGTGGCCTGGGAAAATGACTGAGGCGTGATTCTGAAGACCTGTGGCCTGGAAACATGACATCTGTTTAGATTGTGGAATACTTTGGCCCGGGAACCTGACTGAGCCTTGGTTCTGGAACACTGTGCCCCGGGAACCTGACTGAGCCTTGTTTCTGGACCCCTGTGGACTGGGAACATGACTGAGGTTTTATTCTGGAACCCTGTGTCCTGTTAACATAACATGGGTGGATTCTGGAACCCTGAGGCCTGGGAACATGACATTTGTTTAGATTGTGGAATACTGTGCCCCGGGTACATGACTGAGCCTTGATTCTGGAACCCTGTGGACTGGGAACATGACTGAGGTTTTATTCCGGAACCCTGTAGCCTGCGAACATAACTGAGGATTGATTCTGGAACCCTGTGGCCTGGCCGCATGACATCGGTGGATTCTGGAACTCTGTGGCCTGGGAACCTGCGAACGGTTTGACTCTGGTACCCTGTGGCCTGGGAACATGTCTGACGTTTGATGGTGGAAACCTGTGGCCTGGCAACATGACTGAGGATTGATTCTGGAAGACTGTGGCCAGGGAACATGATATCTGGTTGATTCTGGAAACCTGTGTCCTGGGAACAAGACTGAAGTTTGATTCTGGAACCCTGTGGCCTGGGAACATGACTGAGGTTTGTTTCTGGAAGCCTGTTCCCTGGGAACATGACTGCGGTTTGATTCTGGACACCTGTGTCCTGGGAACAAGACTGAGGTTTGATTCTGCAACCCTGTGGCTTGGGAACATGACTGAGGTTTGTTTCTGGAAGCCTGTTCTCTGGGAACATGACTGAGGTTTGATTCTGGACACCTGTGTCCTGGGAACATGACTGAGGTTTGATTGTTGAAACCTGTGGCCTTCGAACATGACTCAGGTTGATTCTGGAACCATGTGTCCTGGGAATATGACTGAGGTTTGATTCTGGAAACCTTTGGCCTGGGAAAATGACTGAGGTTTCATTGTGGAAACATGTGGCCTGGGATCATGACTGAGGTTTGATGGTGGAACACTCTGGCCTGGCAATATGCCTGAGGTTTGATGGTGGAACCCTGTGGCTTGGCAAGATGACTTAGGTTAGATTGTGGAACACTCTGGCCTGGGAACATGACTGAGGCTTGATGGTGGAACCGTGGCCTGGCAACAGGACTGAGGTTTGATTGTGGAACCCTCTGGCCTGGGACTATGACTGAGGTTTGATTCTGGAAACCATTGGCCTGGGGACATGACTGGTATTTGATTTCTGAAACCTGTGTCCAGGGAACATGACTGAGGTTTTTTTCTGGAACCCTGTGTCCTCGGAACACGACTGAGGTTTGATTCTGTAACCATGGGGCCTGGGAATATGACTGAGGTTTGATTCTGGAAACCATTGGCCTGGGAACATGACTGATGTTAGAATGTGGAATCCTGAGGCCTGGGAACATGACATCGGTTTGGATTCTGGTACCCTGTTGCCTGGGAACATGAAATCGATTTGATTCTGTAAACCTGAGGTCTGGGAATATGACTGAGGTTTGATTGTGGTACCCTATGGCCTGGCAACATGACTGAGGTTTGATTCTGGATGCCTGTGGCCTGGGAACATGACTGAGGCATGATTCTGGAACCCTGTGGCCTGGGCACATGACAACGGTGGATTCTGGAACCCTGCGGACTAGGAACATGACTGAGGTTTTATTCTGGAAACTTGTAGCCTGGGAACATAACTGAGGATTGATTCTGGAACCCTGTGGCCTGGGAACATGACATGGGTGGATTCTGGAACCCTGAGGCCTGGGAACATGACATCTGTTTAGATTGTGGAATACTGTGCCCTGGGAACGTGACTGAGCCTTGGTTCTGGAACCCTGTGGACTGGGAACATGACTGACGTTTTATTCTGGAACCCTGTAGCCTGGGAACATAACTGAGGATTGATTCTGGAACCCTGTGGCCTGGGAACATGACTGGGATTTGATTTCTGAAACCTGTGTCCAGGGAAAATGACTGAGGTTTTATTCTGGAACCCTGTGTCCTGGGAACACGACTGAGGTTTGATTCTGGAACCATGTTGCCTGGGAATATGACTTAGGTTTGATTCTGGAAACCATTGGCCTTGGAACATGACTGATGTTAGAGTGTGGAATCCTGTGCCCTGGGAACATGACATCGGTTTGGATTCTGGTACCCTGTTGCCTGGAAACATGAAATCGGTTTAATTCTGGAAACCTTAGGCCTGGGAATATGACTGAGGTTTGATGGTGGAACCCTCTGGCCTGGGAATATGACTGAGGTTTAATTGTGGAACCCTGTGGCCTGGGAACATGACTGGGATTTGATTTCTGAAACCTGTGTCCAGGGAACATGACTGAGGTTTTATTCTGGAAACCTGTGTCTTGGGAACACGACTGAGTTTTTATTCTGGAACCATGTGGCCTGGGAATATGACTGAGGTTTGATTTTGGAAACCATTGGCCTGGGAACATGACTGATGTTAGAGTGTGCAATCCTGAGGCCTGGGAACATGATATCGGTTTGGATTCTGGTACCCTGTTGCCTGGGAACACGAAATCGGTTTGATTCTGTAAACCTGAGGTCTGGGAATATGACTGAGGTTTGATTGTGGTACCCTATGGCCTGGCAACATGACTGAGGTTTGATTCTGGATCTCTGTGGCCTGGGAAAATGACTGAGGCGTGATTATGGAGACCTGTGGCCTGGAAACATGATATCTGTTTAGATTGTGGAATACTTTGGCCCGGGAACCTGACTGAGCCTTGGTTCTGGAACACTGTGCACTAGGAACATGACTGAGGTTTTATTCTGGAACCCTGTAGCCTGGGAACATAACTGAGGATTGATTCTCGAACCCTGTGGCCTGGGAACATAACATGGGTGGATTCTGGATCCCTGAGGCCTGGGAACAAGACATCTGTTTAGATTGTGGAATACTGTGACCCGGGAACCTGACTGAGCCTTGGTTCTGGAACCCTATGTACTGGGAATATGACTGAGGTTTGATTCTGGAACCATGTGGCCTGGGAATATGACTTAGGTTTGATTCTGGAAACCATTGGCCTTGGAACATGACTGATGTTAGAGTGTGGAATTCTGTGCCTTGGGAACATGACATCGGTTTGGATTCTGGTACCCTGTTGCCTGGAAACATGAAATCGGTTTGATTCTGGAAACCTTAGGCCTGGGAATATGACTGAGGTTTGATGGTGGTACCCTATGGCCTGGCAACATGACTGAGGTTTGATTCTGGATCCCTGTGGCCTGGGAACATGACATCTGTTTAGATTGTGGAATACTGTGCCCCGGGAACCTGACTGAGCCTTGTTTCTGGACCCCTGTGGACTGGGAACATGACTGAGGTTTTATTCTGGAACCCTGTGTCCTGTTAACATGACATGGGTGGATTCTGGAACCCTGAGGCCTGGGAACATGAAATCTGTTTAGAATGTGGAATCCTGTGGCCTGGGAACATGACATCGGTTTGGATTCTGGTACCCTGTTGCCTGGGAACATGAAATCGGTTTGATTCTGTAAACCTGAGGCCTGGGAATATGACTGAAGTTTGATTATGGTACCCTATGGCCTGGCAACATGACTGAGGTTTGATTCTGGATGCCTGTGGCCTGGGAACATGACTGAGGCATGATTCTGGAAACCTGTGGCCTGGGAACATGACATCTGTTTAGATTGTGGAATACTGTGCCCCGGGAACCTGACTGAGCCTTGGTTCTGGAAACCTGTGGACTGGGAACATGACAGAGGTTTTATTCTGGAACCCTGTAGCCTGGGAACATAACTGAGGATTGATTCTGGAACCCTGTGGCCTGGGAACATGACATGGGTGGATTCTGGAATCCTGAGGCCTGGGCACTTGACATCTGTTTAGATTGTGGAATACTCTTCCCCGGGAACCTGACTGAGCCTTCGTTCTGGAACCCTGTTGACTGGGAACATGACTGAGGTTTTATTCTGGAACCCTGTAGCCTGGGAACATAACTGAGGATTCATTCTGGAACCCTGTGGCCTGGGCACATGACAACGGTGGATTCTGGACCCCTGTGGACTAGGAACATGACTGAGGTTTTATTCTGGAACGTTGTAGCCTGGGAACATAACTGAGGATTGATTCTGTAACCCTGTGGCCTGGGAACATGACATCTGTTTAGATTGTGGAATACTGTGGCCCGGGAACCTGACTGAGCCTTGGTTCTGGAACCCTGTGGACTGGGAACATGACTGAGGTTTTATTCTGGAACCCTGTGTCCTGAGAACATGACATGGGTGGATTCTGGATCCCTGAGGCCTGGGAACATGAAATCTGTTTAGATTGTGGAATACTGTGGCCTGGGAACTTGAATGAGCCTTGGTTCTGGAAACCTGTGGACTGGGAATATGACTGAGGTTTTATTCTGGAGCCGTGTAGCCTGGGAACATAACTGAGGATTCACTTTGGAACCCTGTGGCCCAGGAACATGACATGGGTGGATTCTGGAAACCTGAGGCCTTGGAACATGACATCTGTTTAGATTGTGGAATACTGTGCCCCGGGAACCTGACTGAGCCTTGGTTCTGGACCCCTGTGGACTGTGAACATGACTGAGGTTTTATTCTGGAACCCTGTGTCCTGTTAACATGACATGGTTGGATTCTGCAACCCTGAGGCCTGGGAACATGAAATCTGTTTAGATTGTGGAATACTGTGGCCTGGGAACTTGACTGAGCCTTGGTTCTGGAAACCTGTGGACTGAGAATATGACTGAGGTTTTATTCTGCAGCCGTGTAGCCTGGGAACATAACTGAGGATTCACTTTGGAACCCTGTGGCCCAGGAACATGACATGGGTGGATTCTGGAACCCTGAGGCCTTGGAAGATGACATCTGTTTAGATTGTGGAATACTGTGGCCCGGGAACGTGACTGAGCCTTGGTTCTGGAACCCTGTGGACTGGGAACATGACTGAGGTTTTATTCTGGAACCATGTAGCCTGGGAACATAACTGAGGATTGATTCTGGAAGCCTGTGGCCTGGGAACATGACATCGGTGGATTCTGGAACACTGTGGCCTGGGAACCTGCGAACGGTTTGACTCTGGAACCCTGTGGCCTGGGAACACGAAATCGGTTTGATTCCGGAAATCTGAGGCCTGGCAACATGACTGAGGTTTGATTCTGGATCTCTGTGGCCTGGGAAAATGACTGAGGCGTGATTCTGAAGACCTGTGGCCTGGAAACATGACATCTGTTTAGATTGTGGAATACTTTGGCCCGGGAACCTGACTGAGCCTTGGTTCTGGAACACTGTGCCCCGGGAACCTGACTGAGCCTTGTTTCTGGACCCCTGTGGACTGGGAACATGACTGAGGTTTTATTCTGGAACCCTGTGTCCTGTTAACATAACATGGGTGGATTCTGGAACCCTGAGGCCTGGGAACATGACATTTGTTTAGATTGTGGAATACTGTGCCCCGGGTACATGACTGAGCCTTGATTCTGGAACCCTGTGGACTGGGAACATGACTGAGGTTTTATTCCGGAACCCTGTAGCCTGCGAACATAACTGAGGATTGATTCTGGAACCCTGTGGCCTGGCCGCATGACATCGGTGGATTCTGGAACTCTGTGGCCTGGGAACCTGCGAACGGTTTGACTCTGGTACCCTGTGGCCTGGGAACATGTCTGACGTTTGATGGTGGAAACCTGTGGCCTGGCAACATGACTGAGGATTGATTCTGGAAGACTGTGGCCAGGGAACATGATATCTGGTTGATTCTGGAAACCTGTGTCCTGGGAACAAGACTGAAGTTTGATTCTGGAACCCTGTGGCCTGGGAACATGACTGAGGTTTGTTTCTGGAAGCCTGTTCCCTGGGAACATGACTGCGGTTTGATTCTGGACACCTGTGTCCTGGGAACAAGACTGAGGTTTGATTCTGCAACCCTGTGGCTTGGGAACATGACTGAGGTTTGTTTCTGGAAGCCTGTTCTCTGGGAACATGACTGAGGTTTGATTCTGGACACCTGTGTCCTGGGAACATGACTGAGGTTTGATTGTTGAAACCTGTGGCCTTCGAACATGACTCAGGTTGATTCTGGAACCATGTGTCCTGGGAATATGACTGAGGTTTGATTCTGGAAACCTTTGGCCTGGGAAAATGACTGAGGTTTCATTGTGGAAACATGTGGCCTGGGATCATGACTGAGGTTTGATGGTGGAACACTCTGGCCTGGCAATATGCCTGAGGTTTGATGGTGGAACCCTGTGGCTTGGCAAGATGACTTAGGTTAGATTGTGGAACACTCTGGCCTGGGAACATGACTGAGGCTTGATGGTGGAACCGTGGCCTGGCAACAGGACTGAGGTTTGATTGTGGAACCCTCTGGCCTGGGACTATGACTGAGGTTTGATTCTGGAAACCATTGGCCTGGGGACATGACTGGTATTTGATTTCTGAAACCTGTGTCCAGGGAACATGACTGAGGTTTTTTTCTGGAACCCTGTGTCCTCGGAACACGACTGAGGTTTGATTCTGTAACCATGGGGCCTGGGAATATGACTGAGGTTTGATTCTGGAAACCATTGGCCTGGGAACATGACTGATGTTAGAATGTGGAATCCTGAGGCCTGGGAACATGACATCGGTTTGGATTCTGGTACCCTGTTGCCTGGGAACATGAAATCGATTTGATTCTGTAAACCTGAGGTCTGGGAATATGACTGAGGTTTGATTGTGGTACCCTATGGCCTGGCAACATGACTGAGGTTTGATTCTGGATGCCTGTGGCCTGGGAACATGACTGAGGCATGATTCTGGAACCCTGTGGCCTGGGCACATGACAACGGTGGATTCTGGAACCCTGCGGACTAGGAACATGACTGAGGTTTTATTCTGGAAACTTGTAGCCTGGGAACATAACTGAGGATTGATTCTGGAACCCTGTGGCCTGGGAACATGACATGGGTGGATTCTGGAACCCTGAGGCCTGGGAACATGACATCTGTTTAGATTGTGGAATACTGTGCCCTGGGAACGTGACTGAGCCTTGGTTCTGGAACCCTGTGGACTGGGAACATGACTGACGTTTTATTCTGGAACCCTGTAGCCTGGGAACATAACTGAGGATTGATTCTGGAACCCTGTGGCCTGGGAACATGACTGGGATTTGATTTCTGAAACCTGTGTCCAGGGAAAATGACTGAGGTTTTATTCTGGAACCCTGTGTCCTGGGAACACGACTGAGGTTTGATTCTGGAACCATGTTGCCTGGGAATATGACTTAGGTTTGATTCTGGAAACCATTGGCCTTGGAACATGACTGATGTTAGAGTGTGGAATCCTGTGCCCTGGGAACATGACATCGGTTTGGATTCTGGTACCCTGTTGCCTGGAAACATGAAATCGGTTTAATTCTGGAAACCTTAGGCCTGGGAATATGACTGAGGTTTGATGGTGGAACCCTCTGGCCTGGGAATATGACTGAGGTTTAATTGTGGAACCCTGTGGCCTGGGAACATGACTGGGATTTGATTTCTGAAACCTGTGTCCAGGGAACATGACTGAGGTTTTATTCTGGAAACCTGTGTCTTGGGAACACGACTGAGTTTTTATTCTGGAACCATGTGGCCTGGGAATATGACTGAGGTTTGATTTTGGAAACCATTGGCCTGGGAACATGACTGATGTTAGAGTGTGCAATCCTGAGGCCTGGGAACATGATATCGGTTTGGATTCTGGTACCCTGTTGCCTGGGAACACGAAATCGGTTTGATTCTGTAAACCTGAGGTCTGGGAATATGACTGAGGTTTGATTGTGGTACCCTATGGCCTGGCAACATGACTGAGGTTTGATTCTGGATCTCTGTGGCCTGGGAAAATGACTGAGGCGTGATTATGGAGACCTGTGGCCTGGAAACATGATATCTGTTTAGATTGTGGAATACTTTGGCCCGGGAACCTGACTGAGCCTTGGTTCTGGAACACTGTGCACTAGGAACATGACTGAGGTTTTATTCTGGAACCCTGTAGCCTGGGAACATAACTGAGGATTGATTCTCGAACCCTGTGGCCTGGGAACATAACATGGGTGGATTCTGGATCCCTGAGGCCTGGGAACAAGACATCTGTTTAGATTGTGGAATACTGTGACCCGGGAACCTGACTGAGCCTTGGTTCTGGAACCCTATGTACTGGGAATATGACTGAGGTTTGATTCTGGAACCATGTGGCCTGGGAATATGACTTAGGTTTGATTCTGGAAACCATTGGCCTTGGAACATGACTGATGTTAGAGTGTGGAATTCTGTGCCTTGGGAACATGACATCGGTTTGGATTCTGGTACCCTGTTGCCTGGAAACATGAAATCGGTTTGATTCTGGAAACCTTAGGCCTGGGAATATGACTGAGGTTTGATGGTGGTACCCTATGGCCTGGCAACATGACTGAGGTTTGATTCTGGATCCCTGTGGCCTGGGAACATGACATCTGTTTAGATTGTGGAATACTGTGCCCCGGGAACCTGACTGAGCCTTGTTTCTGGACCCCTGTGGACTGGGAACATGACTGAGGTTTTATTCTGGAACCCTGTGTCCTGTTAACATGACATGGGTGGATTCTGGAACCCTGAGGCCTGGGAACATGAAATCTGTTTAGAATGTGGAATCCTGTGGCCTGGGAACATGACATCGGTTTGGATTCTGGTACCCCGTTGCCTGGGAACATGAAATCGGTTTGATTCTGTAAACCTGAGGCCTGGGAATATGACTGAAGTTTGATTATGGTACCCTATGGCCTGGCAACATGACTGAGGTTTGATTCTGGATGCCTGTTGCCTGGGAACATGACTGAGGCATGATTCTGGAAACCTGTGGCCTGGGAACATGACATCTGTTTAGATTGTGGAATACTGTGCCCCGGGAACCTGACTGAGCCTTGGTTCTGGAAACCTGTGGACTGGGAACATGACAGAGGTTTTATTCTGGAACCCTGTAGCCTGGGAACATAACTGAGGATTGATTCTGGAACCCTGTGGCCTGGGAACATGACATGGGTGGATTCTGGAATCCTGAGGCCTGGGCACTTGACATCTGTTTAGATTGTGGAATACTCTTCCCCGGGAACCTGACTGAGCCTTCGTTCTGGAACCCTGTTGACTGGGAACATGACTGAGGTTTTATTCTGGAACCCTGTAGCCTGGGAACATAACTGAGGATTCATTCTGGAACCCTGTGGCCTGGGCACATGACAACGGTGGATTCTGGACCCCTGTGGACTAGGAACATGACTGAGGTTTTATTCTGGAACGTTGTAGCCTGGGAACATAACTGAGGATTGATTCTGTAACCCTGTGGCCTGGGCACATGACATCTGTTTAGATTGTGGAATACTGTGGCCCGGGAACCTGACTGAGCCTTGGTTCTGGAACCCTGTGGACTGGGAACATGACTGAGGTTTTATTCTGGAACCCTGTGTCCTGAGAACATGACATGGGTGGATTCTGGATCCCTGAGGCCTGGGAACATGAAATCTGTTTAGATTGTGGAATACTGTGGCCTGGGAACTTGAATGAGCCTTGGTTCTGGAAACCTGTGGACTGGGAATATGACTGAGGTTTTATTCTGGAGCCGTGTAGCCTGGGAACATAACTGAGGATTCACTTTGGAACCCTGTGGCCCAGGAACATGACATGGGTGGATTCTGGAAACCTGAGGCCTTGGAACATGACATCTGTTTAGATTGTGGAATACTGTGGCCCGGGAACCTGACTGAGCCTTGGTTCTGGAACCCTGTGGACTGGGAACATGACTTAGGTTTTATTCTGGAACCTTGTAGCCTGGGAACATTACTGAGGATTGATTCTGGAACCCTGTGGCCTGGGAACATGACATGGGTGGATTCTGGAACCCTGAGGCCTGGTAACATGACATCTGTTTAGATTGTGGAATACTGTGCCCTGGGAACGTGACTGAGCCTTGGTTCTGGAACCCTGTGGACTGGGAACATGACTGACGTTTTATTCTGGAACCCTGTAGCCTGGGAACATAACTGAGGATTGATTCTGGAACCCTATGGCCTGGGAACATGACTGGGATTTGATTTCTGAAACCTGTGTCCAGGGAAAATGACTGAGGTTTTATTCTGGAACCCTGTGTCCTGGGAACACGACTGAGGTTTGATTCTGGAACCATGTGGCCTGGGAATATGACTTCGGTTTGATTCTGGAAACCATTGGCCTGGGAACATGACTGATGTTAGAGTGTGGAATCCTGTGCCCTGGGAACATGACATCGGTTTGGATTCTGGTACCCTGTTGCCTGGAAACATGAAATCGGTTTGATTCTGGAAACCTTAGGCCTGGGAATATGACTGAGGTTTGATGGTGGTACCCTATGGCCTGGCAACATGACTGAGGTTTGATTCTGGATCCCTGTGGCCTGGGAACATGACATCTGTTTAGATTGTGGAATACTGTGCCCCGGGAACCTGACTGAGCCTTGGTTCTGGACCCCTGTGGACTGTGAACATGACTGAGGTTTTATTCTGGAACCCTGTGTCCTGTTAACATGACATGGTTGGATTCTGCAACCCTGAGGCCTGGGAACATGAAATCTGTTTAGATTGTGGAATACTGTGGTCTGGGAACTTGACTGAGCCTTGGTTCTGGAAACCTGTGGACTGGGAATATGACTGAGGTTTTATTCTGCAGCCGTGTAGCCTGGGAACATAACTGAGGATTCACTTTGGAACCCTGTGGCCCAGGAACATGACATGGGTGGATTCTGGAAACCTGAGGCCTTGAAACATGACATCTGTTTAGATTGTGGAATACTGTGGCCCGGGAACCTGACTGAGCCTTGGTTCTGGAAACCTGTGGACTGGGAACATGACTGAGGTTTTATTCTGGAACCCTGTAGCCTGGGAACATAACTGAGGATTGATTCTGGAAGCCTGTGGCCTGGGAACATGACATCGGTGGATTCTGGAACACTGTGGCCTGGGAACCTGCGAACGGTTTGACTCTGGAACCCTGTGGCCTGGGAACACGAAATCGGTTTGATTCCGGAAATCTGAGGCCTGGCAACATGACTGAGGTTTGATTCTGGATCTCTGTGGCCTGGGAAAATGACTGAGGCGTGATTCTGAAGACCTGTGGCCTGGAAACATGACATCTGTTTAGATTGTGGAATACTTTGGCCCGGGAACCTGACTGAGCCTTGGTTCTGGAACACTGTGCACTAGGAACATGACTGAGGTTTTATTCTGGAACCCTGTAGCCTGGGAATATAACTGAGGATTGATTCTGGAACCCTGTGGCCTGGGAACATAACATGGGTGGATTCTGGAACCCTGAGGCCTGGGAACAAGACATCTGTTTAGATTGTGGAATACTGTGACCCGGGAACCTGACTGAGCCTTGGTTCTGGAACCCTATGTACTGGGAATATGACTGAGGTTTTATTCTGGAACCCTGTAGCCTGGGAACTTAACTGAGGATTGATTCTGGAACCCTGTGGCCTGGGAACATGACATGGGTGGATTCTGGAACCCTGAGGCCTGGGAACATGACATCTGTTTAGATTGTGGAATACTGTGCCCCGGGTACCTGACTGAGCCTTGACTCTGGAACCCTGTGGACTGGGAACATGACTGAGGTTTTATTCCGGAACCCTGTAGCCTGCGAACATAACTGAGGATTGATTCTGGAACCCTGTGGCCTGGCCGCATGACATCGGTGGATTCTGGAACTCTGTGGCCTGGGAACCTGCGAACGGTTTGACTCTGGTACCCTGTGGCCTGGGAACATGTCTGAGGTTTGATGGTGGAAACCTGTGGCCTGGCAACATGACTGAGGATTGATTCTGGAAGACTGTGGCCAGGGAACATGATATCTGGTTGATTCTGGAAACCTGTGTCCTGGGAACAAGACTGAAGTTTGATTCTGGAACCCTGTGGCCTGGGAACATGACTGAGGTTTGTTTCTGGAAGCCTGTTCCCTGGGAACATGACTGCGGTTTGATTTTGGACACCTGTGTCCTGGGAACAAGACTGAGGTTTGATTCTGCAACCCTGTGGCTTGGGAACATGACTGAGGTTTGTTTCTGGAAGCCTGTTCTCTGGGAACATGACTGAGGTTTGATTCTGGACACCTGTGTCCTGGGAACATGACTGAGGTTTGATTGTTGAAACCTGTGGCCTTCGAACATGACTCAGGTTGATTCTGGAACCATGTGTCCTGGGAATATGACTGAGGTTTGATTCTGGAAACCTTTGTCCTGGGAAAATGACTGAGGTTTCATTGTGGAAACATGTGGCCTGGGATCATGACTGAGGTTTGAGGGTGGAACACTCTGGTCTGGCAAAATGACTGAGGCTTGATTCTGGAGCCCTGTTTACTGGGAACATGACTGAGGTTTGATGGCAGAAACCTGTGGACTGGCAACATGACAGAGGTTTGATTTGGAACCCTGTGCACGGGGACCATGACTGAGGCCTGATACTGGAACCCCGTGGAATGGGAACATGACATTGGTTTGATTCTGGAGCCCTGTTTACTGGCCACATGACTGAGGTTTCATGGTTGAATCCTGTGGCCTGGCAACATGATTGAGGTTTGATAGTGGAACCCTCAGGCTTGGGAACATGAGTGAGGCTTGATGGTGGAACACTGTGGCCTGGCAATATGCCTGAGGTTTGATGGTGGAACCCTGTGGCTTGGCAAGATGACTTAGGTTAGATTGTGGAACACTCTGACCTGGGAACATGACTGAGGCTTGATGGTGGAACCGTGTCCTGGCAACAGGACTGAGGTTTGATTGTGGAACCCTCTGGCCTGGGAATATGACTGAGGTTTAATTGTGGAACCCTGTGGCCTGGGAACATGACTGGGATTTGATTTCTGAAACCTGTGTCCAGGTAACATGACTGAGGATTTATTCTGGAACCCTGTGGCCTGGGAACACGACTGAGGTTTGATTCTGTAACCATGTGGCCTGGGAATATGACTGAGGTTTGATTCTGGAAACCATTGGCCTGGGAACATGACTGATGTTAGAATGTGGAATCCTGTGGCCTGGGAACATGACATCGGTTTGGATTCTGGTACCCCGTTGCCTGGGAACATGAAATCGGTTTGATTCTGTAAACCTGAGGCCTGGGAATATGACTGAAGTTTGATTATGGTACCCTATGGCCTGGCAACATGACTGAGGTTTGATTCTGGATGCCTGTGGCCTGGGAACATGACTGAGGCATGATTCTGGAAACCTGTGGCCTGGGAACATGACATCTGTTTAGATTGTGGAATACTGTGCCCCGGGAACCTGACTGAGCCTTGGTTCTGGAACCCTGTGGACTGGGAACATGACAGAGGTTTTATTCTGGAACCCTGTAGCCTGGGAACATAACTGAGGATTGATTCTGGAACCCTGTGGCCTGGGAACATGACATGAGTGGATTCTGGAATCCTGAGGCCTGGGCACTTGACATCTGTTTAGATTGTGGAATACTCTGCCCCGGGAACCTGACTGAGCCTTCGTTCTGGAACCCTGTTGACTGGGAACATGACTGAGGTTTTATTCTGGAACCCTGTAGCCTGGGAACATAACTGAGGATTCATTCTGGAACCCTGTGGCCTGGGCACATGACAACGGTGGATTCTGGACCCCTGTGGACTAGGAACATGACTGAGGTTTTATTCTGGAACGTTGTAGCCTGGGAACATAACTGAGGATTGATTCTGTAACCCTGTGGCCTGGGCACATGACATCTGTTTAGATTGTGGAATACTGTGGCCCGGGAACCTGACTGAGCCTTGGTTCTGGAACCCTGTGGACTGGGAACATGACTGAGGTTTTATTCTGGAACCCTGTGTCCTGAGAACATGACATGGGTGGATTCTGGATCCCTGAGGCCTGGGAACATGAAATCTGTTTAGATTGTGGAATACTGTGGCCTGGGAACTTGAATGAGCCTTGGTTCTGGAAACCTGTGGACTGGGAATATGACTGAGGTTTTATTCTGGAGCCGTGTAGCCTGGGAACATAACTGAGGATTCACTTTGGAACCCTGTGGCCCAGGAACATGACATGGGTGGATTCTGGAAACCTGAGGCCTTGGAACATGACATCTGTTTAGATTGTGGAATACTGTGGCCCGGGAACCTGACTGAGCCTTGGTTCTGGAACCCTGTGGACTGGGAACATGACTGAGGTTTTATTCTGGAACCCTGTAGCCTGGGAACATAACTGAGGATTGATTCTGGAAGCCTGTGGCCTGGGAACATGACATCGGTGGATTCTGGAACACTGTGGCCTGGGAACCTGCGAACGGTTTGACTCTGGAACCCTGTGGCCTGGGAACACGAAATCGGTTTGATTCCGGAAATCTGAGGCCTGGCAACATGACTGAGGTTTGATTCTGGATCTCTGTGGCCTGGGAAAATGACTGAGGCGTGATTCTGAAGACCTGTGGCCTGGAAACATGACATCTGTTTAGATTGTGGAATACTTTGGCCCGGGAACCTGACTGAGCCTTGGTTCTGGAACACTGTGCACTAGGAACATGACTGAGGTTTTATTCTGGAACCCTGTAGCCTGGGAACATAACTGAGGATTGATTCTGGAACCCAGTGGCCTGGGAACATAACATGGGTGGATTCTGGAACCCTGAGGCCTGGGAACAAGACATCTGTTTAGATTGTGGAATACTGTGACCCGGGAACCTGACTGAGCCTTGGTTCTGGAACCCTATGTACTGGGAATATGACTGAGGTTTTATTCTGGAACCCTGTAACCTGGGAACTTAACTGAGGATTGATTCTGGAACCCTGTGGCCTGGGAACATGACATGGGTGGATTCTGGAACCCTGAGGCCTTGGAACATGACATCTGTTTAGATTGTGGAATACTGTGCCCCGGGTACCTGACTGAGCCTTGACTCTGGAACCCTGTGGACTGGGAACATGACTGAGGTTTTATTCCGGAACCCTGTAGCCTGCGAACATAACTGAGGATTGATTCTGGAACCCTGTGGCCTGGCCGCATGACATCGGTGGATTCTGGAACTCTGTGGCCTGGGAACCTGCGAACGGTTTGACTCTGGTACCCTGTGGCCTGGGAACATGTCTGAGGTTTGATGGTGGAAACCTGTGGCCTGGCAACATGACTGAGGATTGATTCTGGAAGACTGTGGCCAGGGAACATGATATCTGGTTGATTCTGGAAACCTGTGTCCTGGGAACAAGACTGAAGTTTGATTCTGGAACCCTGTGGCCTGGGAACATGACTGAGGTTTGTTTCTGGAAGCCTGTTCCCTGGGAACATGACTGCGGTTTGATTTTGGACACCTGTGTACTGGGAACAAGACTGAGGTTTGATTCTGCAACCCTGTGGCTTGGGAACATGACTGAGGTTTGTTTCTGGAAGCCTGTTCTCTGGGAACATGACTGAGGTTTGATTCTGGACACCTGTGTCCTGGGAACATGACTGAGGTTTGATTGTTGAAACCTGTGGCCTTCGAACATGACTCAGGTTGATTCTGGAACCATGTGTCCTGGGAATATGAGTGAGGTTTGATTCTGGAAACCTTTGTCCTGGGAAAATGACTGAGGTTTCATTGTGGAAACATGTGGCCTGGGATCATGACTGAGGTTTGAGGGTGGAACACTCTGGTCTGGCAAAATGACTGAGGCTTGATTCTGGAGCCCTGTTTACTGGGAACATGACTGAGGTTTGATGGCAGAAACCTGTGGACTGGCAACATGACTGAGGTTTGATTTGGAACCCTGTGCACGGGGACCATGACTGAGGCCTGATACTGGAACCCCGTGGCATGGGAACATGACATTGGTTTGATTCTGGAGCCCTGTTTACTGGCCACATGACTGAGGTTTCATGGTTGAATCCTGTGGCCTGGCAACATGATTGAGGTTTGATAGTGGAACCCTCAGGCTTGGGAACATGAGTGAGGCTTGATGGTGGAACACTGTGGCCTGGCAATATGCCTGAGGTTTGATGGTGGAACCCTGTGGCTTGGCAAGATGACTTAGGTTAGATTGTGGAACACTCTGACCTGGGAACATGACTGAGGCTTGATGGTGGAACCGTGTCCTGGCAACAGGACTGAGGTTTGATTGTGGAACCCTCTGGCCTGGGAATATGACTGAGGTTTAATTGTGGAACCCTGTGGCCTGGGAACATGACTGGGATTTGATTTCTGAAACCTGTGTCCAGGGAACATGACTGAGGATTTATTCTGGAACCCTGTGGCCTGGGAACACGACTGAGGTTTGATTCTGTAACCATGTGGCCTGGGAATATGACTTCGGTTTGATTCTGGAAACCATTGGCCTGGGAACATGACTGATGTTAGAATGTGGAATCCTGTGGCCTGGGAACATGACATCGGTTTGGATTCTGGTACCCCGTTGCCTGGGAACATGAAATCGGTTTGATTCTGTAAACCTGAGGCCTGGGAATATGACTGAAGTTTGATTATGGTACCCTATGGCCTGGCAACATGACTGAGGTTTGATTCTGGATGCCTGTGGCCTGGGAACATGACTGAGGCATGATTCTGGAAACCTGTGGCCTGGGAACATGACATCTGTTTAGATTGTGGAATACTGTGCCCCGGGAACCTGACTGAGCCTTGGTTCTGGAACCCTGTGGACTGGGAACATGACAGAGGTTTTATTCTGGAACCCTGTAGCCTGGGAACATAACTGAGGATTGATTCTGGAACCCTGTGGCCTGGGAACATGACATGGGTGGATTCTGGAATCCTGAGGCCTGGGCACTTGACATCTGTTTAGATTGTGGAATACTCTGCCCCGGGAACCTGACTGAGCCTTCGTTCTGGAACCCTGTTGACTGGGAACATGACTGAGGTTTTATTCTGGAACCCTGTAGCCTGGGAACATAACTGAGGATTCATTCTGGAACCCTGTGGCCTGGGCACATGACAACGGTGGATTCTGGACCCCTGTGGACTAGGAACATGACTGAGGTTTTATTCTGGAACGTTGTAGCCTGGGAACATAACTGAGGATTGATTCTGTAACCCTGTGGCCTGGGAACATGACATCTGTTTAGATTGTGGAATACTGTGGCCCGGGAACCTGACTGAGCCTTGGTTCTGGAACCCTGTGGACTGGGAACATGACTGAGGTTTTATTCTGGAACCCTGTGTCCTGAGAACATGACATGGGTGGATTCTGGATCCCTGAGGCCTGGGAACATGAAATCTGTTTAGATTGTGGAATACTGTGGCCTGGGAACTTGAATGAGCCTTGGTTCTGGAAACCTGTGGACTGGGAATATGACTGAGGTTTTATTCTGGAGCCGTGTAGCCTGGGAACATAACTGAGGATTCACTTTGGAACCCTGTGGCCCAGGAACATGACATGGGTGGATTCTGGAAACCTGAGGCCTTGGAACATGACATCTGTTTAGATTGTGGAATACTGTGGCCCGGGAACCTGACTGAGCCTTGGTTCTGGAACCCTGTGGACTGGGAACATGACTTAGGTTTTATTCTGGAACCTTGTAGCCTGGGAACATTACTGAGGATTGATTCTGGAACCCTGTGGCCTGGGAACATGACATGGGTGGATTCTGGAACGCTGAGGCCTGGTAACATGACATCTGTTTAGATTGTGGAATACTGTGCCCTGGGAACGTGACTGAGCCTTGGTTCTGGAACCCTGTGGACTGGGAACATGACTGACGTTTTATTCTGGAACCCTGTAGCCTGGGAACATAACTGAGGATTGATTCTGGAACCCTATGGCCTGGGAACATGACTGGGATTTGATTTCTGAAACCTGTGTCCAGGGAAAATGACTGAGGTTTTATTCTGGAACCCTGTGTCCTGGGAACACGACTGAGGTTTGATTCTGGAACCATGTGGCCTGGGAATATGACTTCGGTTTGATTCTGGAAACCATTGGCCTGGGAACATGACTGATGTTAGAGTGTGGAATCCTGTGCCCTGGGAACATGACATCGGTTTGGATTCTGGTACCCTGTTGCCTGGAAACATGAAATCGGTTTGATTCTGGAAACCTTAGGCCTGGGAATATGACTGAGGTTTGATGGTGGTACCCTATGGCCTGGCAACATGACTGAGGTTTGATTCTGGATCCCTGTGGCCTGGGAACATGACATCTGTTTAGATTGTGGAATACTGTGCCCCGGGAACCTGACTGAGCCTTGGTTCTGGACCCCTGTGGACTGTGAACATGACTGAGGTTTTATTCTGGAACCCTGTGGCCTGGGAACATAACATGGGTGGATTCTGGAACCCTGAGGCCTGGGAACTAGACATCTGTTTAGATTGTGGAATACTGTGACCCGGGAACCTGACTGAGCCTTGGTTCTGGAACCCTATGTACTGGGAATATGACTGAGGTTTTATTCTGGAACCCTGTAGCCTGGGAACTTAACTGAGGATTGATTCTGGAACCCTGTGGCCTGGGAACATGACATGGGTGGATTCTGGAACCCTGAGGCCTGGGAACATGACATCTGTTTAGATTGTGGAATACTGTGCCCCGGGTACCTGACTGAGCCTTGATTCTGGAACCCTGTGGACTGGGAACATGACTGAGGTTTTATTCCGGAACCCTGTAGCCTGCGAACATAACTGAGGATTGATTCTGGAACCCTGTGGCCTGGCCGCATGACATCGGTGGATTCTGGAACTCTGTGGCCTGGGAACCTGCGAACGGTTTGACTCTGGTACCCTGATGGCCTGGGAACATGTCTGAGGTTTGATGGTGGAAACCTGTGGCCTGGCAACATGACTGAGGATTGATTCTGGAAGACTGTGGCCAGGGAACATGATATCTGGTTGATTCTGGAAACCTCTGTCCTGGGAACAAGACTGAAGTTTGATTCTGGAACCCTGTGTCCTGGGAACATGACTGAGGTTTGTTTCTGGAAGCCTGTTCCCTGGGAACATGACTGCGGTTTGATTTTGGACACCTGTGTCCTGGGAACAAGACTGAGGTTTGATTCTGCAACCCTGTGGCTTGGGAACATGACTGAGGTTTGTTTCTGGAAGCCTGTTCTCTGGGAACATGACTGAGGTTTGATTCTGGACACCTGTGTCCTGGGAACATGACTGAGGTTTGATTGTTGAAACCTGTGGCCTTCGAACATGACTCAGGTTGATTCTGGAACCATGTGTCCTGGGAATATGACTGAGGTTTGATTCTGGAAACCTTTGTCCTGGGAAAATGACTGAGGTTTCATTGTGGAAACATGTGGCCTGGGATCATGACTGAGGTTTGAGGGTGGAACACTCTGGTCTGGCAAAATGACTGAGGCTTGATTCTGGAGCCCTGTTTACTGGGAACATGACTGAGGTTTGATGGCAGAAACCTGTGGACTGGCAACATGACTGAGGTTTGATTTGGAACCCTGTGCACGGGGACCATGACTGAGGCCTGATACTGGAACCCCGTGGCATGGGAACATGACATTGGTTTGATTCTGGAGCCCTGTTTACTGGCCACATGACTGAGGTTTCATGGTTGAATCCTGTGGCCTGGCAACATGATTGAGGTTTGATAGTGGAACCCTCAGGCTTGGGAACATGAGTGAGGCTTGATGGTGGAACACTGTGGCCTGGCAATATGCCTGAGGTTTGATGGTGGAACCCTGTGGCTTGGCAAGATGACTTAGGTTAGATTGTGGAACACTCTGACCTGGGAACATGACTGAGGCTTGATGGTGGAACCGTGTCCTGGCAACAGGACTGAGGTTTGATTGTGGAACCCTCTGGCCTGGGAATATGACTGAGGTTTAATTGTGGAACCCTGTGGCCTGGGAACATGACTGGGATTTGATTTCTGAAACCTGTGTCCAGGGAACATGACTGAGGATTTATTCTGGAACCCTGTGGCCTGGGAACACGACTGAGGTTTGATTCTGTAACCATGTGGCCTGGGAATATGACTTCGGTTTGATTCTGGAAACCATTGGCCTGGGAACATGACTGATGTTAGAATGTGGAATCCTGTGGCCTGGGAACATGACATCGGTTTGGATTCTGGTACCCCGTTGCCTGGGAACATGAAATCGGTTTGATTCTGTAAACCTGAGGCCTGGGAATATGACTGAAGTTTGATTATGGTACCCTATGGCCTGGCAACATGACTGAGGTTTGATTCTGGATGCCTGTGGCCTGGGAACATGACTGAGGCATGATTCTGGAAACCTGTGGCCTGGGAACATGACATCTGTTTAGATTGTGGAATACTGTGCCCCGGGAACCTGACTGAGCCTTGGTTCTGGAACCCTGTGGACTGGGAACATGACAGAGGTTTTATTCTGGAACCCTGTAGCCTGGGAACATAACTGAGGATTGATTCTGGAACCCTGTGGCCTGGGAACATGACATGGGTGGATTCTGGAATCCTGAGGCCTGGGCACTTGACATCTGTTTAGATTGTGGAATACTCTGCCCCGGGAACCTGACTGAGCCTTCGTTCTGGAACCCTGTTGACTGGGAACATGACTGAGGTTTTATTCTGGAACCCTGTAGCCTGGGAACATAACTGAGGATTCATTCTGGAACCCTGTGGCCTGGGCACATGACAACGGTGGATTCTGGACCCCTGTGGACTAGGAACATGACTGAGGTTTTATTCTGGAACGTTGTAGCCTGGGAACATAACTGAGGATTGATTCTGTAACCCTGTGGCCTGGGAACATGACATCTGTTTAGATTGTGGAATACTGTGGCCCGGGAACCTGACTGAGCCTTGGTTCTGGAACCCTGTGGACTGGGAACATGACTGAGGTTTTATTCTGGAACCCTGTGTCCTGAGAACATGACATGGGTGGATTCTGGATCCCTGAGGCCTGGGAACATGAAATCTGTTTAGATTGTGGAATACTGTGGCCTGGGAACTTGAATGAGCCTTGGTTCTGGAAACCTGTGGACTGGGAATATGACTGAGGTTTTATTCTGGAGCCGTGTAGCCTGGGAACATAACTGAGGATTCACTTTGGAACCCTGTGGCCCAGGAACATGACATGGGTGGATTCTGGAAACCTGAGGCCTTGGAACATGACATCTGTTTAGATTGTGGAATACTGTGGCCCGGGAACCTGACTGAGCCTTGGTTCTGGAACCCTGTGGACTGGGAACATGACTTAGGTTTTATTCTGGAACCTTGTAGCCTGGGAACATTACTGAGGATTGATTCTGGAACCTTGTGGCCTGGGAACATGACATGGGTGGATTCTGGAACGCTGAGGCCTGGTAACATGACATCTGTTTAGATTGTGGAATACTGTGCCCTGGGAACGTGACTGAGCCTTGGTTCTGGAACCCTGTGGACTGGGAACATGACTGACGTTTTATTCTGGAACCCTGTAGCCTGGGAACATAACTGAGGATTGATTCTGGAACCCTATGGCCTGGGAACATGACTGGGATTTGATTTCTGAAACCTGTGTCCAGGGAAAATGACTGAGGTTTTATTCTGGAACCCTGTGTCCTGGGAACACGACTGAGGTTTGATTCTGGAACCATGTGGCCTGGGAATATGACTTCGGTTTGATTCTGGAAACCATTGGCCTGGGAACATGACTGATGTTAGAGTGTGGAATCCTGTGCCCTGGGAACATGACATCGGTTTGGATTCTGGTACCCTGTTGCCTGGAAACATGAAATCGGTTTGATTCTGGAAACCTTAGGCCTGGGAATATGACTGAGGTTTGATGGTGGTACCCTATGGCCTGGCAACATGACTGAGGTTTGATTCTGGATCCCTGTGGCCTGGGAACATGACATCTGTTTAGATTGTGGAATACTGTGCCCCGGGAACCTGACTGAGCCTTCGTTCTGGACCCCTGTGGACTGTGAACATGACTGAGGTTTTATTCTGGAACCCTGTGTCCTGTTAACATGACATGGTTGGATTCTGCAACCCTGAGGCCTGGGAACATGAAATCTGTTTAGATTGTGGAATACTGTGGTCTGGGAACTTGACTGAGCCTTGGTTCTGGAAACATGTGGACTGGGAATATGATTGAGGTTTTATTCTGCAGCCGTGTAGCCTGGGAACATAACTGAGGATTCACTTTGGAACCCTGTGGCCCAGGAACATGACATGGGTGGATTCTGGAACCCTGAGGCCTGGGAACATGACATCTGTTTAGATTGTGGAATACTGTGCCCCGGGTACCTGACTGAGCCTTGACTCTGGAACCCTGTGGACTGGGAACATGACTGAGGTTTTATTCCGGAACCCTGTAGCCTGCGAACATAACTGAGGATTGATTCTGGAACCCTGTGGCCTGGCCGCATGACATCGGTGGATTCTGGAACTCTGTGGCCTGGGAACCTGCGAACGGTTTGACTCTGGTACCCTGTGGCCTGGGAACATGTCTGAGGTTTGATGGTGGAAACCTGTGGCCTGGCAACATGACTGAGGATTGATTCTGGAAGACTGTGGCCAGGGAACATGATATCTGGTTGATTCTGGAAACCTGTGTCCTGGGAACAAGACTGAAGTTTGATTCTGGAACCCTGTGGCCTGGGAACATGACTGAGGTTTGTTTCTGGAAGCCTGTTCCCTGGGAACATGACTGCGGTTTGATTTTGGACACCTGTGTCCTGGGAACAAGACTGAGGTTTGATTCTGCAACCCTGTGGCTTGGGAACATGACTGAGGTTTGTTTCTGGAAGCCTGTTCTCTGGGAACATGACTGAGGTTTGATTCTGGACACCTGTGTCCTGGGAACATGACTGAGGTTTGATTGTTGAAACCTGTGGCCTTCGAACATGAATCAGGTTGATTCTGCAACCATGTGTCCTGGGAATATGAGTGAGGTTTGATTCTGGAAACCTTTGTCCTGGGAAAATGACTGAGGTTTCATTGTGGAAACATGTGGCCTGGGATCATGACTGAGGTTTGAGGGTGGAACACTCTGGTCTGGCAAAATGACTGAGGCTTGATTCTGGAGCCCTGTTTACTGGGAACATGACTGAGGTTTGATGGCAGAAACCTGTGGACTGGCAACATGACTGAGGTTTGATTTGGAACCCTGTGCACGGGGACCATGACTGAGGCCTGATACTGGAACCCCGTGGCATGGGAACATGACATTGGTTTGATTCTGGAGCCCTGTTTACTGGCCACATGACTGAGGTTTCATGGTTGAATCCTGTGGCCTGGCAACATGATTGAGGTTTGATAGTGGAACCCTCAGGCTTGGGAACATGAGTGAGGCTTGATGGTGGAACACTGTGGCCTGGCAATATGCCTGAGGTTTGATGGTGGAACCCTGTGGCTTGGCAAGATGACTTAGGTTAGATTGTGGAACACTCTGACCTGGGAACATGACTGAGGCTTGATGGTGGAACCGTGTCCTGGCAACAGGACTGAGGTTTGATTGTGGAACCCTCTGGCCTGGGAATATGACTGAGGTTTAATTGTGGAACCCTGTGGCCTGGGAACATGACTGGGATTTGATTTCTGAAACCTGTGTCCAGGGCACATGACTGAGGTTTTATTCTGGAACCTCGTAGCCTGGGAACATAACTGAGGATTGATTCTAGAACCCTGTGGCCTGGGAACATGACATGGGTGGATTCTGGAACCCTGAGGCCTGGTAACATGACATCTGTTTAGATTGTGGAATTCTGTGGCCCGGGAACCTGACTGAGCCTTGGTTCTGGAACCCTGTGGACTGGGAATATGACTGAGGTTTTATTCTGGAACCTTGTAGCCTGGGAACATTACTGAGGATTGATTCTGGAACCCTGTGGCCTGGGAACATGACATGGGTGGATTCTGGAACCCTGAGGCCTGGTAACATGACATCTGTTTAGATTGTGGAATACTGTGCCCTGGGAACGTGACTGAGCCTTGGTTCTGGAACCCTGTGGACTGGGAACATGACTGACGTTTTATTCTGGAACCCTGTAGCCTGGGAACATAACTGAGGATTGATTCTGGAACCCTATGGCCTGGAAACATGACTGGGATTTGATTTCTGAAACCTGTGTCCAGGGAAAATGACTGAGGTTTTATTCTGGAACCCTGTGTCCTGGGAACACGACTGAGGTTTGATTCTGGAACCATGTGGCCAGGGAATATGACTTCGGTTTGATTCTGGAAACCATTGGCCTGGGAACATGACTGATGTTAGAGTGTGGAATCCTGTGCCCTGGGAACATGACATCGGTTTGGATTCTGGTACCCTGTTGCCTGGAAACATGAAATCGGTTTGATTCTGGAAACCTTAGGCCTGGGAATATGACTGAGGTTTGATGGTGGTACCCTATGGCCTGGCAACATGACTGAGGTTTGATTCTGGATCCCTGTGGCCTGGGAACATGACATCTGTTTAGATTGTGGAATACTGTGCCCCGGGAACCTGACTGAGCCTTGGTTCTGGACCCCTGTGGACTGTGAACATGACTGAGGTTTTATTCTGGAACCCTGTGTCCTGTTAACATGACATGGTTGGATTCTGCAACCCTGAGGCCTGGGAACATGAAATCTGTTTAGATTGTGGAATACTGTGGCCTGGGAACTTGACTGAGCCTTGGTTCTGGAAACCTGTGGACTGGGAATATGACTGAGGTTTTATTCTGCAGCCGTGTAGCCTGGGAACATAACTGAGGATTCACTTTGGAACCCTGTGGCCCAGGAACATGACATGGGTGGATTCTGGAAACCTGAGGCCTTGGAACATGACATCTGTTTAGATTGTGGAATACTGTGGCCCGGGAACCTGACTGAGCCTTGGTTCTGGAACCCTGTGGACTGGGAACATGACTGAGGTTTTATTCTGGAACCCTGTAGCCTGGGAACATAACTGAGGATTGATTCTGGAAGCCTGTGGCCTGGGAACATGACATCGGTGGATTCTGGAACACTGTGGCCTGGGAACCTGCGAACGGTTTGACTCTGGAACCCTGTGGCCTGGGAACACGAAATCGGTTTGATTCCGGAAATCTGAGGCCTGGCAACATGACTGAGTTTTGATTCTGGGTCTCTGTGGCCTGGGAAAATGACTGAGGCGTGATTCTGAAGACCTGTGGCCTGGAAACATGACATCTGTTTAGATTGTGGAATACTTTGGCCCGTTAACCTGACTGAGCCTTGGTTCTGGAACACTGTGCACTAGGAACATGACTGAGGTTTTATTCTGGAACCCTGTAGCCTGGGAACATAACTGAGGATTGATTCTGGAACCCTGTGGCCTGGGAACATAACATGGGTGGATTCTGGAACCCTGAGGCCTGGGAACAAGACATCTGTTTAGATTGTGGAATACTGTGACCCGGGAACCTGACTGAGCCTTGGTTCTGGAACCCTATGTACTGGGAATATGACTGAGGTTTTATTCTGGAACCCTGTAGCCTGGGAACTTAACTGAGGATTGATTCTGGAACCCTGTGGCCTGGGAACATGACATGGGTGGATTCTGGAACCCTGAGGCCTGGGAACATGACATCTGTTTAGATTGTGGAATACTGTGCCCCAGGTACCTGACTGAGCCTTGATTCTGGAACCCTGTGGACTGGGAACATGACTGAGGTTTTATTCCGGAACCCTGTAGCCTGCGAACATAACTGAGGATTGATTCTGGAACCCTGTGGCCTGGCCGCATGACATCGGTGGATTCTGGAACTCTGTGGCCTGGGAACCTGCGAACGGTTTGACTCTGGTACCCTGATGGCCTGGGAACATGTCTGAGGTTTGATGGTGGAAACCTGTGGCCTGGCAACATGACTGAGGATTGATTCTGGAAGACTGTGGCCAGGGAACATGATATCTGGTTGATTCTGGAAACCTGTGTCCTGGGAACAAGACTGAATTTTGATTCTGGAACCCTGTGGCCTGGGAACATGACTGAGGTTTGTTTCTGGAAGCCTGTTCCCTGGGAACATGACTGCGGTTTGATTTTGGACACCTGTGTCCTGGGAACAAGACTGAGGTTTGATTCTGCAACCCTGTGGCTTGGGAACATGACTGAGGTTTGTTTCTGGAAGCCTGTTCTCTGGGAACATGACTGAGGTTTGATTCTGGACACCTGTGTCCTGGGAACATGACTGAGGTTTGATTGTTGAAACCTGTGGCCTTCGAACATGACTCAGGTTGATTCTGGAACCATGTGTCCTGGGAATATGACTGAGGTTTGATTCTGGAACCATGTGTCCTGGGAATATGACTGAGGTTTGATTCTGGAAACCTTTGTCCTGGGAAAATGACTGAGGTTTCATTGTGGAAACATGTGGCCTGGGATCATGACTGAGGTTTGAGGGTGGAACACTCTGGTCTGGCAAAATGACTGAGGCTTGATTCTGGAGCCCTGTTTACTGGGAACATGACTGAGGTTTGATGGCAGAAACCTGTGGACTGGCAACATGACTGAGGTTTGATTTGGAACCCTGTGCACGGGGACCATGACTGAGGCCTGATACTGGAACCCCGTGGCATGGGAACATGACATTGGTTTAATTCTGGAGCCCTGTTTACTGGGAACATGACTGAGGTTTCATGGTTGAATCCTCTGGCCTGGCAACATGATTGAGGTTTGATAGTGGAACCCTCAGGCTTGGGAACATGAGTGAGGCTTGATGGTGGAACACTGTGGCCTGGCAATATGCCTGAGGTTTGATGGTGGAACCCTGTGGCTTGGCAAGATGACTTAGGTTAGATTGTGGAACACTCTGACCTGGGAACATGACTGAGGCTTGATGGTGGAACCGTGGCCTAGCAACAGGACTGAGGTTTGATTGTGGAACCCTCTGGCCTGGGAATATGACTGAGGTTTAATTGTGGAACCCTGTGGCCTGGGAACATGACATCTGTTTAGATTGTGGAATACTTTGGCCCGGGAACCTGACTGAGCCTTGGTTCTGGAACACTGTGCACTAGGAACATGACTGAGGTTTTATTCTGGAACCCTGTAGCCTGGGAACTTAACTGAGGATTGATTCTGGAACCCTGTGGCCTGGGAACATGACATGGGTGGATTCTGGAACCCTGAGGCCTGGGAACATGACATCTGTTTAGATTGTGGAATACTGTGCCCCGGGTACCTGACTGAGCCTTGATTCTGGAACCCTGTGGACTGGGAACATGACTGAGGTTTTATTCCGGAACCCTGTAACCTGCGAACATAACTGAGGATTGATTCTGGAACCCTGTGGCCTGGCCGCATGACATCGGTGGATTCTGGAACTCTGTGGCCTGGGAACCTGCGAACGGTTTGACTCTGGTACCCTGTGGCCTGGGAACATGTCTGAGGTTTGATGGTGGAAACCTGTGGCCTGGCTACATGACTGAGGATTGATTCTGGAAGACTGTGGCCAGGGAACATGATATCTGGTTGATTCTGGAAACCTGTGTCCTGGGAACAAGACTGAAGTTTGATTCTGGAACCCTGTGGCCTGGGAACATGACTGAGGTTTGTTTCTGGAAGCCTGTTCCCTGGGAACATGACTGCGGTTTGATTCTGGACACCTGTGTCCTGGGAACAAGACTGAGGTTTGATTCTGCAACCCTGTGGCTTGGGAACATGACTGAGGTTTGTTTCTGGAAGCCTGTTCTCTGGGAACATGACTGAGGTTTGATTGTTGAAACCTGTTGCCTTCGAACATGACTCAGGTTGATTCTGGAACCATGTGTCCTGGGAATATGACTGAGGTTTGATTCTGGAAACCTTTGTCCTGGGAAAATGACTGAGGTTTCATTGTGGAAACATGTGGCCTGGGATCATGACTGAGGTTTGATGGTGGAACACTCTGGTCTGGCAAAATGACTGAGGCTTGATTCTGGAGCCCTGTTTACTGGGAACATGACTGAGGTTTGATGGCAGAAACCTGTGGACTGGCAACATGACTGAGGTTTGATTTGGAACCCTGTGCACGGGGACCATGACTGAGGCCTGATACTGGAACCCCGTGGCATGGGAACATGACATTGGTTTGATTCTGGAGCCCTGTTTACTGGGAACATGACTGAGGTTTCATGGTTGAATCCTGTGGCCTGGCAACATGATTGAGGTTTGATAGTGGAACCCTCAGGCTTGGGAACATGAGTGAGGCTTGATGGTGGAACACTGTGGCCTGGCAATATGCCTGAGGTTTGATGGTGGAACCCTGTGGCTTGGCAAGATGACTTAGGTTAGATTGTGGAACACTCTGGCCTGGGAACATGACTGAGGCTTGATGGTGGAACCGTGTCCTGGCAACAGGACTGAGGTTTGATTGTGGAACCCTCTGGCCTGGGAATATGACTGAGGTTTAATTGTGGAACCCTGTGGCCTGGGAACATGACTGGGATTTGATTTCTGAAACCTGTGTCCAGGGCACATGACTGAGGATTTATTCTGGAACCCTGTGTCCTGGGAACACGACTGAGGTTTGATTCTGTAACCATGTGGCGTGGGAATATGACTGAGGTTTGATTCAGGAAACCATTGGCCTGGGAACATGACTGATGTTAGAATGTGGAATCCTGTGGCCTGGGAACATGACATCGGTTTGGATTCTGGTACCCTGTTGCCTGGGAACATGAAATCGGTTTGATTATGTAAACCTGAGGCCTGGGAATATGACTGAGGTTTGATTGTGGTACCCTATGGCCTGGCAACATGACTGAGGTTTGATTCTGGATGCCTGTGGCCTGGGAACATGACTGAGGCATGATTCTGGAAACCTGTGGCCTGGGAACATGACATCTGTTTAGATTGTGGAATACTGTGCCCCGGGAACCTGACTGAGCCTTGGTTCTGGAGACTGGGAACATGACTGTGGTTTTATTCTGGAACCCTGTAGCCTGGGAACATAACTGAGGATTGATTCTGGAACCCTGTGGCCTGGGAACATGACATGGGTGGATTCTGGAATCCTGAGGCCTGGCACTTGACATCTGTTTAGGTTGTGGAATACTCTGCCCCGGGAACCTGACTAAGCCTTGGTTCTGGAACCCTGTTGACTGGGAACATGACTGAGGTTTTATTCTGGAACCCTGTAGCCTGGGAACATAACTGAGGATTCATTCTGGAACCCTGTGGCCTGGGCTCATGACAACGGTGGATTCTGGACCCCTGTGGACTAGGAACATGACTGAGGATTTATTCTGGAACCTTGTAGCCTGGGAACATAACTGAGGATTGATTCTGGAACCCTGTGGCCTGGGAACATGACATCTGTTTAGATTATGGAATACTGTGCCCCGGGAACCTGACTGAGCCTTGGTTCTGGAACCCTGTGGACTGGGAACATGACTGAGGTTTTATTCTGGAACCCTGTGTCCTGAGAACATGACATGGGTGGATTCTGGATCCCTGAGGCCTGGGAACATGAAATCTGTTTAGATTGTGGTATACTGTGGCCTGGGAACTTGACTGAGCCTTGGTTCTGGAAACCTGTGGACTGGAAATATGACTGAGGTTTTATTCTGGAGCCGTGTAGCCTGGGAACATAACTGAGGATTCACTTTGGAACCCTGTGGCCCAGGAACATGACATGGGTGGATTCTGGAAACCTGAGGCCTTGGAATATGACATCTGTTTAGATTGTGGAATACTGTGGCCCGGGAACCTGACTGAGCCTTGGTTCTGGAACCCTGTGGACTGGGAACATGACTGAGGTTTTATTCTGGAACCTTGTAGCCTGGGAACATAACTGAGGATTGATTCTGGAACCCTGTGGCCTGGGAAAATGACATGGGTGGATTCTGGAACCCTGAGGCCTGGGAACATGACATCTGTTTAGATTGTGGAATACTGTGGCCTGGGAACGTGACTGAGCCTTGGTTCTGGAACCCTGTGGACTGGGAACATGACTGACGTTTTATTCTGGAACCCTGTAGCCTGGGAACATAACTGAGGATTGATTCTGGAACCCTGTGGCCTGGGAACATGACTGGGATTTGATTTCTGAAACCTGTGTCCAGGGAAAATGACTGAGGTTTTATTCTGGAACCCTGTGTCCTGGGAACACGACTGAGGTTTGATTCTGGAACCATGTGGCCTGAGAATATGACTTAGGTTTGATTCTGGAAACCATTGGCCTGGGAACATGACTGATGTTAGAGTGTGGAATCCTGTGCCCTGGGAACATGACATCGGTTTGTATTCTGGTACCCTGTTGCCTGGAAACATGAAATCGGTTTGATTCTGGAAACCTTAGGCCTGGGAATATGACTGAGGTTTGATGGTGGTACCCTATGGCCTGGCAACATGACTGAGGTTTGATTCGGGATCCCTGTGGCCTGGGAACATGACATCTGTTTAGATTGTGGAATACTGTGCCCCGGGAACCTGACTGAGCCTTGGTTCTGGACCCCTGTGGACTGTGAACATGACTGAGGTTTTATTCTGGAACCCTGTGTCCTGTTAACATGACATGGTTGGATTCTGCAACCCTGAGGCCTGGGAACATGAAATCTGTTTAGATTGTGGAATACTGTGGCCTGGGAACTTGACTGAGCCTTGGTTCTGGAAACCTGTGGACTGAGAATATGACTGAGGTTTTATTCTGCAGCCGTGTAGCCTGGGAACATAACTGAGGATTCACTTTGGAACCCTGTGGCCCAGGAACATGACATGGGTGGATTCTGGAACCCTGAGGCCTTGGAAGATGACATCTGTTTAGATTGTGGAATACTGTGGCCCGGGAACGTGACTGAGCCTTGGTTCTGGAACCCTGTGGACTCGGAACATGACTGAGGTTTTATTCTGGAACCCTGTAGCCTGGGAACATAACTGAGGATTGATTCTGGAAGCCTGTGGCCTGGGAACATGACATCGGTGGATTCTGGAACACTGTGGCCTGGGAACCTGCGAACGGTTTGACTCTGGAACCCTGTGGCCTGGGAACACGAAATCGGTTTGATTCCGGAAATCTGAGGCCTGGCAACATGACTGAGGTTTGATTCTGGATCTCTGTGGCCTGGGAAAATGACTGAGGCGTGATTCTGAAGACCTGTGGCCTGGAAACATGACATCTGTTTAGATTGTGGAATACTTTGGCCCGGGAACCTGACTGAGCCTTGGCTCTGGAACACTGTGCACTAGGAACATGACTGAGGTTTTATTCTGGAACCCTGTAGCCTGGGAACATATCTGAGGATTGATTCTGGAACCCTGTGGCCTGGGAACATAACATGGGTGGATTCTGGAACCCTGAGGCCTGGGAACATGACATTTGTTTAGATTGTGGAATACTGTGCCCCGGGTACATGACTGAGCCTTGATTCTGGAACCCTGTGGACTGGGAACATGACTGAGGTTTTATTCCGGAACCCTGTAGCCTGCGAACATAACTGAGGATTGATTCTGGAACCCTGTGGCCTGGCCGCATGACATCGGTGGATTCTGGAACGCTGTGGCCTGGGAACCTGCGAACGGTTTGACTCTGGTACCCTGTGGCCTGGGAACATGTCTGAGGTTTGATGGTGGAAACCTGTGGCCTGGCAACATGACTGAGGATTGATTCTGGAAGACTGTGGCCAGGGAACATGATATCTGGTTGATTCTGGAAACCTGTGTCCTGGGAACAAGACTGAAGTTTGATTCTGGAACCATGTGGCCTGAGAATATGACTTAGGTCTGATTCTGGAAACCATTGGCCTGGGAACATGACTGATGTTAGAGTGTGGAATCCTGTGCCCTGGGAACATGACATCGGTTTGTATTCTGGTACCCTGTTGCCTGGAAACATGAAATCGGTTTGATTCTGGAAACCTTAGGCCTGGGAATATTACTGAGGTTTGATGGTGGTACCCTATGGCCTGGCAACATGACTGAGGTTTGATTCGGGATCCCTGTGGCCTGGGAACATGACATCTGTTTAGATTGTGGAATACTGTGCCCCGGGAACCTGACTGAGCCTTGGTTCTGGACCCCTGTGGACTGTGAACATGACTGAGGTTTTATTCTGGAACCCTGTGTCCTGTTAACATGACATGGTTGGATTCTGCAACCCTGAGGCCTGGGAACATGAAATCTGTTTAGATTGTGGAATACTGTGGCCTGGGAACTTGACTGAGCCTTGGTTCTGGAAACCTGTGGACTGAGAATATGACTGAGGTTTTATTCTGCAGCCGTGTAGCCTGGGAACATAACTGAGGATTCACTTTGGAACCCTGTGGCCCAGGAACATGACATGGGTGGATTCTGGAACCCTGAGGCCTTGGAAGATGACATCTGTTTAGATTGTGGAATACTGTGGCCCGGGAACGTGACTGAGCCTTGGTTCTGGAACCCTGTGGACTGGGAACATGACTGAGGTTTTATTCTGGAACCCTGTAGCCTGGGAACATAACTGAGGATTGATTCTGGAAGCCTGTGGCCTGGGAACATGACATCGGTGGATTCTGGAACACTGTGGCCTGGGAACCTGCGAACGGTTTGACTCTGGAACCCTGTGGCCTGGGAACACGAAATCGGTTTGATTCCGGAAATCTGAGGCCTGGCAACATGACTGAGGTTTGATTCTGGATCTCTGTGGCCTGGGAAAATGACTGAGGCGTGATTCTGAAGACCTGTGGCCTGGAAACATGACATCTGTTTAGATTGTGGAATACTTTGGCCCGGGAACCTGACTGAGCCTTGGTTCTGGAACACTGTGCACTAGGAACATGACTGAGGTTTTATTCTGGAACCCTGTAGCCTGGGAACATAACTGAGGATTGATTCTGGAACCCTGTGGCCTGGGAACATAACATGGGTGGATTCTGGAACCCTGAGGCCTGGGAACATGACATTTGTTTAGATTGTGGAATACTGTGCCCCGGGTACATGACTGAGCCTTGATTCTGGAACCCTGTGGACTGGGAACATGACTGAGGTTTTATTCCGGAACCCTGTAGCCTGCGAACATAACTGAGGATTGATTCTGGAACCCTGTGGCCTGGCCGCATGACATCGGTGGATTCTGGAACTCTGTGGCCTGGGAACCTGCGAACGGTTTGACTCTGGTACCCTGTGGCCTGGCAACATGACTGAGGATTGATTCTGGAAGACTGTGGCCAGGGAACATGATATCTGGTTGATTCTGGAAACCTGTGTCCTGGGAACAAGACTGAAGTTTGATTCTGGAACCCTGTGGCCTGGGAACATGACTGAGGTTTGTTTCTGGAAGCCTGTTCCCTGGGAACATGACTGCGGTTTGATTCTGGACACCTGTGTCCTGGGAACAAGACTGAGGTTTGATTCTGCAACCCTGTGGCTTGGGAACATGACTGAGGTTTGTTTCTGGAAGCCTGTTCTCTGGGAACATGACTGAGGTTTGATTCTGGACACCTGTGTCCTGGGAACATGACTGAGGTTTGATTGTTGAAACCTGTGGCCTTCGAACATGACTCAGGTTGATTCTGGAACCATGTGTCCTGGGAATATGACTGAGGTTTGATTCTGGAAACCTTTGGCCTGGGAAAATGACTGAGGTTTCATTGTGGAAACATGTGGCCTGGGATCATGACTGAGGTTTGATGGTGGAACACTCTGGCCTGGCAAAATGACTGAGGCTTGATTCTGGAGCCCTGTTTACTGGGAACATGACTGAGGTTTGATGGCAGAAACCTGTGGACTGGCAACATGACTGAGGTTTGATTTGGAACCCTGTGCACGGGGACCATGACTGAGGCCTGATACTGGAACCCCGTGGCATGGGAACATGACATTGGTTTGATTCTGGAGCCCTGTTTACTGGGAACATGACTGAGGTTTCATGGTTGAATCCTGTGGCCTGGCAACATGATTGAGGTTTGATAGTGGAACCCTCAGGCTTGGGAACATGAGTGAGGCTTGATGGTGGAACACTGTGTCCTGGCAATATGCCTGAGGTTTGATGGTGGAACCCTGTGGCTTGGCAAGATGACTTAGGTTAGATTGTGGAACACTCTGGCCTGGGAACATGACTGAGGCTTGATGGTGGAACCGTGGCCTGGCAACAGGACTGAGGTTTGATTGTGGAACCCTCTGGCCTGGGACTATGATTGAGGTTTGATTCTGGAAACCATTGGCCTGGGGACATGACTGGTATTTGATTTCTGAAACCTGTGTCCAGGGAACATGACTGAGGTTTTTTTCTGGAACCCTGTGTCCTCGGAACACGACTGAGGTTTGATTCTGTAACCATGGGGCCTGGGAATATGACTGAGGTTTGATTCTGGAAACCATTGGCCTGGGAACATGACTGATGTTAGAATGTGGAATCCTGAGGCCTGGGAACATGACATCGGTTTGGATTCTGGTACCCTGTTGCCTGGGAACATGAAATCGATTTGATTCTGTAAACCTGAGGTCTGGGAATATGACTGAGGTTTGATTGTGGTACCCTATGGCCTGGCAACATGACTGAGGTTTGATTCTGGATGCCTGTGGCCTGGGAACATGACTGAGGCATGATTCTGGAAACCTGTGGCCTGGGGACATTACATCTGTTTAGATTGTGGAATACTGTGCCCCGGGAACCTGACTGAGCCTTGGTTCTGGAACCCTGTGGACTGGGAACATGACTGAGGTTTTATTCTGGAACCCTGTAGCCTGGGACCATAACTGAGGATTGATTCTGGAACCCTGTGGCCTGGGCACATGACAACGGTGGATTCTGGAACCCTGCGGACTAGGAACATGACTGAGGTTTTATTCTGGAACCTTGTAGCCTGGGAACATAACTGAGGATTGATTCTGGAACCCTGTGGCCTGGGAACATGACATGGGTGGATTCTGGAACCCTGAGGCCTGGGAACATGACATCTGTTTAGATTGTGGAATACTGTGCCCTGGGAACGTGACTGAGCCTTGGTTCTGGAACCCTGTGGACTGGGAACATGACTGACGTTTTATTCTGGAACCCTGTAGCCCTGGAACATAACTGAGGATTGATTCTGGAACCCTGTGGCCTGGGAACATGACTGGGATTTGATTTCTGAAACCTGTGTCCAGGGAAAATGACTGAGGTTTTATTCTGGAACCCTGTGTCCTGGGAACACGACTGAGGTTTGATTCTGGAACCATGTTGCCTGGGAATATGACTTAGGTTTGATTCTGGAAACCATTGGCCTTGGAACATGACTGATGTTAGAGTGTGGAATCCTGTGCCCTGGGAACATGACATCGGTTTGAATTCTGGTACCCTGTTGCCTGGAAACATGAAATCGGTTTAATTCTGGAAACCTTAGGCCTGGGAATATGACTGAGGTTTGATGGTGGAACCCTCTGGCCTGGGAATATGACTGAGGTTTAATTGTGGAACCCTGTGGCCTGGGAACATGACTGGGATTTGATTTCTGAAACCTGTGTCCAGGGAACATGACTGAGGTTTTATTCTGGAAACCTGTGTCTTGGGAACACGACTGAGTTTTTATTCTGGAACCATGTGGCCTGGGAATATGACTGAGGTTTGATTTTGGAAACCATTGGCCTGGGAACATGACTGATGTTAGAGTGTGCAATCCTGAGGCCTGGGAACATGATATCGGTTTGGATTCTGGTACCCTGTTGCCTGGGAACACGAAATCGGTTTGATTCCGGAAATCTGAGGCCTGGCAACATGACTGAGGTTTGATTCTGGATCTCTGTGGCCTGGGAAAATGACTGAGGCGTGATTATGGAGACCTGTGGCCTGGAAACATGATATCTGTTTAGATTGTGGAATACTTTGGCCCGGGAACCTGACTGAGCCTTGGTTCTGGAACACTGTGCACTAGGAACATGACTGAGGTATTATTCTGGAACCCTGTAGCCTGGGAATATAACTGAGGATTGATTCTCGAACCCTGTGGCCTGGGAACATAACATGGGTGGATTCTGGAACCCTGAGGCCTGGGAACAAGACATCTGTTTAGATTGTGGAATACTGTGACCCGGGAACCTGACTGAGCCTTTGTTCTGGAACCCTATGTACTGGGAATATGACTGAGGTTTGATTCTGGAACCATGTGGCCTGGGAATATGACTTAGGTTTGATTCTGGAAACCATTGGCCTTGGAACATGACTGATGTTAGAGTGTGGAATTCTGTGCCTTGGGAACATGACATCGGTTTGGATTCTGGTACCCTGTTGCCTGGAAACATGAAATCGGTTTGATTCTGGAAACCTTAGGCCTGGGAATATGACTGAGGTTTGATGGTGGTACCCTATGGCCTGGCAACATGACTGAGGTTTGATTCTGGATCCCTGTGGCCTGGGAATATGACATCTGTTTAGATTGTGGAATACTGTGCCCCGGGAACCTGACTGAGCCTTGGTTCTGGAACCCTGTGCACTGGGAACATGACTGAGGTTTTATTCTGGAACCCTGTGTCCTGTTAACATGACATGGGTGGATTCTGGAACCCTGAGGCCTGGGAACATGAAATCTGTTTAGATTGTGGAATACTGTGGCCTGGGAACTTGACTGAGCCTTGGTTCTGGAAACCTGTGGACTGAGAATATGACTGTGGTTTTATTCTGGAGCCGTGTAGCCTGGGAACATAACTGAGGATTCACTTTGGAACCCTGTGGCCCAGGAACATGACATGGGTGGATTCTGGAACCCTGAGACCTTGGAACATGACATCTGTTTAGATTGTGGAATACTGTGGCCCGGGAACCTGACTGAGCCTTGGTTCTGGAACCCTGTGGACTGGGAACATGACTGAGGTTTTATTCTGGAACCCTGTAGCCTGGGAACATAACTGAGGATTGATTCTGGAAGCCTGTGGCCTGGGAACATGACATCGGTGGATTCTGGAACACTGTGGCCTGGGAACCTGCGAACGGTTTGACTCTGGAACCCTGTGGCCTGGGAACACGAAATCGGTTTGATTCCGGAAATCTGAGGCCTGGCAACATGACTGAGGTTTGATCCTGGATCTCTGTGGCCTGGGAAAAAGACTGAGGCGTGATTCTGAAGACCTGTGGCCTGGAAACATGACATCTGTTTAAATTGTGGAATACTTTGGCCCGGGAACCTGACTGAGCCTTGGTTCTGGAACACTGTGCACTAGGAACATGACTGAGGTTTTATTCTGGAACCCTGTAGCCTGGGAACATAACTGAGGATTGATTCTGGAACCCTGTGGCCTGGGAACATAACATGGGTGGATTCTGGAACCCTGAGGCCTGGGAACAAGACATCTGTTTAGATTGTGGAATACTGTGACCCGGGAACCTGACTGAGCCTTTGTTCTGGAACCCTATGTACTGGGAATATGACTGAGGTTTTATTCTGGAACCCTGTAGCCTGGGAACATAACTGAGGATTGATTCTGGAACCCTGTGGCCTGGGAACATGACATGGGTGGATTCTGGAACCCTGAGGCCTGGGAACATGACATCTGTTTAGATTGTGGAATACTGTGCCCCGGGTACCTGACTGAGCCTTGATTCTGGAACCCTGTGGACTGGGAACATGACTGAGGTTTTATTCCGGAACCCTTTAGCCTGCGAACATAACTGAGGATTGATTCTGGAACCCTGTGGCCTGGCCGCATGACATCGGTGGATTCTGGAGCTCTGTGGCATGGGAACCTGCGAAAGGTTTGACTCTGGTACCCTGTGGCCTGGGAACATGTCTGAGGTTTGATGGTGGAAACCTGTGGCCTGGCAACATGACTGAGGATTGATTCTGGAAGACTGTGGCCAGGGAACATGATATCTGGTGGATTCTGGAAACCTGTGTCCTGGGAACAAGACTGAAGTTTGATTCTGGAACCCTGTGGCCTGGGAACATGACTGGGGTTTGTTTCTGGAAGCCTGTTCCCTGGGAACATGACTACGGTTTGATTCTGGACACCTGTGTCCTGGGAACAAGACTGAGGTTTGATTCTGCAACCCTGTGGCTTGGGAACATGACTGAGGTTTGTTTCTGGAAGCCTGTTCTCTGGGAACATGACTGAGGTTTGATTCTGGACACCTGTGTCCTGGGAACATGACTGAGGTTTGATTGTTGAAACCTGTGGCCTTCGAACATGACTCAGGTTGATTCTGGAACCATGTGTCCTGGGAATATGACTGAGGTTTGATTCTGGAAACCTTTGGCTTCGGAAAATGACTGAGGTTTCATTGTGGAAACATGTGGCCTGGGATCATGACTGAGGTTTGATGGTGGAACACTCTGGTCTGGCAAAATGACTGAGGCTTGATTCTGGAGCTCTGTTTACTGGGAATATGACTGAGGTTTGATGGCAGAAACCTGTGGACTGGCAATATGACTGAGGTCTGATTTGGAACCCTGTGCACGGGGACCATGAATGAGGCCTGATACTGGAACCCCGTGGCATGGGAACATGACATTGGTTTGATTCTGGAACCCTGTTTACTGGGAACATGACTGAGGTTTCATGGTTAAATCCTGTGGCCTGGCAACATGATTGAGGTTTGAAAGTGGAACCCTCAGGCTTGGGAACATGAGTGAGGCTTGATGGTGGAACCCTGTGGCCTGGCAATATGCCTGAGTTTTGATGGTGGAACCCTGTGGCTTGGCAAGATGACTTAGGTTAGATTGTGGAACACTCTGACCTGGGAACATGACTGAGGCTTGATGGTGGAACCGTGGCCTGGCAACAGGACTGAGGTTTGATTGTGGAACACTCTGGCCTGGGAATATGACTGAGGTTTAATTGTGGAACCCTGTGGCCTGGGGTCATGACTGGGATTTGATTTCTGAAACCTGTGTCCAGGGAACATGACTGAGGTTTTATTCTGGAACCCTGTGTCCTGGGAACACGACTGAGGTTTGATTCTGTAACCATGTGGCGTGGGAATATGACTGAGGTTTGATTCTGGAAACCATTGGCCTGGGAACATGACTGATGTTAGAATGTGGAATCCTGTGGCCTGGGAACATGACATCGGTTTGGATTCTGGTACCCTGTTGCCTGGGAACATGAAATCGGTTTGATTCTGTAAACCTGAGGTCTGGGAATATGACTGAGGTTTGACTGTGGTACCCTATGGCCTGGCAACATGACTGAGGTTTGATTCTGCATGCCTGTGGCCTGGGAACATGACTGAGGCATGATTCTGGAAACCTGTGGCCTGGGAACATGACATCTGTTTAGATTGTGGAATACTGTGCCCCGGGAACCTGACTGAGTCTTGGTTCTGGAACCCTGTGGACTGGGAACATGACTGAGGTTTTATTCTGGAACCCTGTAGCCTGGGAACATAACTGAGGATTGTTTCTGTAACCCTGTGGCCTGGGAACATGACATGGGTGGATTCTGGAATCCTGAGGCCTGGGCACTTGACATCTGTTTAGATTGTGGAATACTCTGCCCCGGGAAACTGACTGAGCCTTGGTTCTGGAACCCTGTTGACTGGGAACATGACTGAGGTTTTATTCTGGAACCCTGTAGCCTGGGAACATAACTGAGGATTCATTCTGGAACCCTGTGGCCTGGGCACATCACAACGGTGGATTCTGGACCCCTGTGGACTAGGAACATGACTGAGGTTTTATTCTGGAACCTTGTAGCCTGGGAACATAACTGAGGATTGATTCTGGAACCCTGTGGCCTGGGAAGATGACATCGGTTTGGATTCTGGTACCCTGTTGCCTGGAAACATGAAATCGGTTTAATTCTGGAAACCTTAGGCCTTGGAATATGACTGAGGTTTGATGGTGGTACCCTATGGCCTGGCAACATGACTGAGGTTTGATTCTGGATCCCTGTGGCCTGGGAATATGACATCTGTTTAGATTGTGGAATACTGTGCCCCGGGAACCTGACTGAGCCTTGTTTCTGGACCCCGGTGGACTGGGAACATGACTGAGGTTTTATTCTGGAACCCTGTGTCCTGTTAACATGACATGGGTGGATTCTGGAACCCTGAGGCCTGGGAACATGAAATCTGTTTAGATTGTGGAATACTGTGGCCTGGGAACTTGACTGAGCCTTGGTTCTGGAAACCTGTGGACTGGGAATATGACTGTGGTTTTATTCTGGAGACGTGTAGCCTGGGAACATAACTGAGGATTCACTTTGGAACCCTGTGGCCCAGGAACATGACATGGGTGGATTCTGGAACCCTGAGACCTTGGAACATGACATCTGTTTAGATTGTGGAATACTGTGGCACGGGAACCTGACTGAGCCTTGGTTCTGGAACCCTGTGGACTGGGAACATGACTGAGGTTTTATTCTGGAACCCTGTAGCCTGGGAACATAACTGAGGATTGATTCTGGAAGCCTGTGGCCTGGGAACATGACATCGGTGGATTCTGGAACACTGTGGCCTGGGAAACTGCGAACGGTTTGACTCTGGAACCCTGTGGCCTGGGAACACGAAATCGGTTTGTTTCCGGAAATCTAAGGCCTGGCAACATGACTGAGGTTTGATTCTGGATGCCTGTGGCCTGGGAACATGACTGAGGCATGATTCTGGAAACCTGTGGCCTGGGAACATGACATCTGTTTAGATTGTGGAATACTGTGCCCCGGGAACCTGACTGAGCCTTGGTTCTGGACCCCTGTGGACTGGGAACATGACTGAGGTTTTATTCTGGAACCCTGTAGCCTGGGACAATAACTGAGGATTGATTCTGGAACCCTGTGGCCTGGGCACATGACAACGGTGGATTCTGGAACCCTGTGGACTAGGAACATGACTGAGGTTTTATTCTGGAACCTTGTAACCTGGGAACATAACTGAGGATTGATTCTGGAACCCTGTGGCCTGGGAACATGACATGGGTGGATTCTGGAAACCTGAGGCATGGTAACATGACATCTGTTTAGATTGTGGAATACTGTGCCCTGGGAACGTGACTGAGCCTTGGTTCTGGAACCCTGTGGACTGGGAACATGACTGACGTTTTATTCTGGAACCCTGTAGCCTGGGAACATAACTGAGGATTGATTCTGGAAGCTAGTGGCCTGGGAACATGACATCGGTGGATTCTGGAACACTGTGGCCTGGAAACCTGCGAACGGTTTGACTCTGGAACCCTGTGGCCTGGGAACATGTCTGAGGTTTGATGGTGGAAACCTGTGGCCTGGCAACATGACTGAGGTTTGATTCTGAAAGACTGTGGCCAGGGAACATGATATCGGGTTGATTCTGGAAACCTGTGTCCTGGGAACAAGACTGAGGTTTGATTCTGGAACCCAGTTGCCTGGGAACATGACTGAGGTTTGTTTCTTGAAGCCTATTCCCTTGGAATATGACTGAGCTTTGATTCTGGACACCTGTGTCCTGGAAACATGACTGAGGTTTGATTGTTGAAACCTGTGGCCTGCGAACATGACTCAGGTTTGATTCTGGAACCATGTGTCCTGGGAATATGACTGAGGTTTGATTCTGGAAAACTTTGGCCTGGGAAAATGACTGAGGTTTCATTGTGGAAACATGTGGCATGGGATCATGACTGAGGTTTGATGGTGGAACACTCTGGCCTGGCAAAATGACTGAGGCTTGATTCTGGAACCCTGTGCACGGGGACCATGACTGAGGCCTGATACTGGAACCCCGTGGCGTGGGAACATGACATTGGTTTGATTCTGGAGCCCTGTTTACTGGGAACATGACTGAGGTTTGATGGTTGAACCCTTTGGCCTGGCAACATGATTGAGGTTTGATAGTGGAAACCTCAGGCTTGGGAATATGAGTGAGGCTTGATGGTGGAACCCTGTGGCCTGGCAATATGACTTAGGTTTGATTGTGGAACACTCTGGCCTGGGAACATGACTGAGGCTTGATGGTGGAACCGTGGCCTGGCAACAGGACTGAGGTTTGATTGTGGAACGCTCTGGCCTGGGAATATGACTGAGGTTTAATTGTGGAACCCTGTGGCCTGGGAACATGACTGGGATTTGATTTCTGAAACCTGTGTCCAGGGAACATGACTGAGGTTTTATTCTGGAAACCTGTGTCTTGGGAACACGACTGAGTTTTTATTCTGGAACCATGTGGCCTGGGAATATGACTGAGGTTTGATTCTGGAAACCATTGGCCTGGGAACATGACTGATGTTAGAGTGTGCAATCCTGAGGCCTGGGAACATGACATCGGTTTGGATTCTGGTACCCTGTTGCCTAGGAACACGAAATCGGTTTGATTCCGGAAATCTGAGGCCTGGCAACATGACTGAGGTTTGATTCTGGATCTCTGTGGCCTGGGAAAATGACTGAGGCGTGATTCTGAAGACCTGTGGCCTGGAAACATGATATCTGTTTAGATTGTGGAATACTTTGGCCCGGGAACCTGACTGAGCCTTGGTTCTGGAACACTGTGCACTAGGAACATGACTGAGGTTTTATTCTGGAACCCTGTAGCCTGGGAACATAACTGAGGAATGATTCTGGAACCCTGTGGCCTGGGAACATAACATGGGTGGATTCTGGAACCCTGAGGCCTGGGAACAAGACATCTGTTTAGATTGTGGAATACTGTGACCCGGGAACCTGACTGAGCCTTGGTTCTGGAACCCTATGTACTGGGAATATGACTGAGGTTTTATTCTGGAACCCTGTAGCCTGGGAACATAACTGAGGATTGATTCTGGAACCCTGTGGCCTGGGAACATGACATGGGTGGATTCTGGAACCCTGAGGCCTGGGAACATGACATCTGTTTAGATTGTGGAATACTGTGCCCCGGGTACCTGACTGAGCCTTGATTCTGGAACCCTGTGGACTGGGAACATGACTGAGGTTTTATTCCGGAACCCTGTAGCCTGCGAACATAACTGAGGATTGATTCTGGAACCCTGTGGCCTGGCCGCATGACATCGGTGGATTCTGGAACTCTGTGGCCTGGGAACCTGCGAACGGTTTGACTCTGGTACCCTGTGGCCTGGCAACATGACTGAGGATTGATTCTGGAAGACTGTGGCCAGGGAACATGATATCTGGTTGATTCTGGAAACCTGTGTCCTGGGAACAAGACTGAAGTTTGATTCTGGAACCCTGTGGCCTGGGAACATGACTGAGGTTTGTTTCTGGAAGCCTGTTCCCTGGGAACATGACTGCGGTTTGATTCTGGACACCTGTGTCCTGGGAACAAGACGGAGGTTTGATTCTGCAACCCTGTGGCTTGGGAACATGACTGAGGTTTGTTTCTGGAAGCCTGTTCTCTGGGAACATGACTGAGGTTTGATTCTGGACACCTGTGTCCTGGGAACATGACTGAGGTTTGATTGTTGAAACCTGTGGCCTTCGAACATGACTCAGGTTGATTCTGGAACCATGTGTCCTGGGAATATGACTGAGGTTTGATTCTGGAAACCTTTGGCCTGGGAAAATGACTGAGGTTTCATTGTGGAAACATGTGGCCTGGGATCATGACTGAGGTTTGATGGTGGAACACTCTGGCCTGGCAAAATGACTGAGGCTTGATTCTGGAGCCCTGTTTACTGGGAACATGACTGAGGTTTGATGGCAGAAACCTGTGGACTGGCAACATGACTGAGGTTTGATTTGGAACCCTGTGCACGGGGACCATGACTGAGGCCTGATACTGGAACCCCGTGGCATGGGAACATGACATTGGTTTGATTCTGGAGCCCTGTTTACTGGCCACATGACTGAGGTTTCATGGTTGAATCCTGTGGCCTGGCAACATGATTGAGGTTTGATAGTGGAACCCTCAGGCTTGGGAACATGAGTGAGGCTTGATGGTGGAACACTGTGGCCTGGCAATATGCCTGAGGTTTGATGGTGGAACCCTGTGGCTTGGCAAGATGACTTAGGTTAGATTGTGGAACACTCTGGCCTGGGAACATGACTGAGGCTTGATGGTGGAACCGTGGCCTGGCAACAGGACTGAGGTTTGATTGTGGAACCCTCTGGCCTGGGACTATGATTGAGGTTTGATTCTGGAAACCATTGGCCTGGGGACATGACTGGTATTTGATTTCTGAAACCTGTGTCCAGGGAACATGACTGAGGTTTTTTTCTGGAACCCTGTGTCCTCGGAACACGACTGAGGTTTGATTCTGTAACCATGGGGCCTGGGAATATGACTGAGGTTTGATTCTGGAAACCATTGGCCTGGGAACATGACTGATGTTAGAATGTGGAATCCTGAGGCCTGGGAACATGACATCGGTTTGGATTCTGGTACACTGTTGCCTGGGAACATGAAATCGATTTGATTCTGTAAACCTGAGGTCTGGGAATATGACTGAGGTTTGATTGTGGTACCCTATGGCCTGGCAACATGACTGAGGTTTGATTCTGGATGCCTGTGGCCTGGGAACATGACTGAGGCATGATTCTGGAAACCTGTGGCCTGGGGACATTACATCTGTTTAGATTGTGGAATACTGTGCCCCGGGAACCTGACTGAGCCTTGGTTCTGGAACCCTGTGGACTGGGAACATGACTGAGGTTTTATTCTGGAACCCTGTAGCCTGGGACCATAACTGAGGATTGATTCTGGAACCCTGTGGCCTGGGCACATGACAACGGTGGATTCTGGAACCCTGCGGACTAGGAACATGACTGAGGTTTTATTCTGGAACCTTGTAGCCTGGGAACATAACTGAGGATTGATTCTGGAACCCTGTGGCCTGGGAACATGACATGGGTGGATTCTGGAACCCTGAGGCCTGGGAACATGACATCTGTTTAGATTGTGGAATACTGTGCCCTGGGAACGTGACTGAGCCTTGGTTCTGGAACCCTGTGGACTGGGAACATGACTGACGTTTTATTCTGGAACCCTGTAGCCCTGGAACATAACTGAGGATTGATTCTGGAACCCTGTGGCCTGGGAACATGACTGGGATTTGATTTCTGAAACCTGTGTCCAGGGAAAATGACTGAGGTTTTATTCTGGAACCCTGTGTCCTGGGAACACGACTGAGGTTTGATTCTGGAACCATGTTGCCTGGGAATATGACTTAGGTTTGATTCTGGAAACCATTGGCCTTGGAACATGACTGATGTTAGAGTGTGGAATCCTGTGCCCTGGGAACATGACATCGGTTTGAATTCTGGTACCCTGTTGCCTGGAAACATGAAATCGGTTTAATTCTGGAAACCTTAGGCCTGGGAATATGACTGAGGTTTGATGGTGGAACCCTCTGGCCTGGGAATATGACTGAGGTTTAATTGTGGAACCCTGTGGCCTGGGAACATGACTGGGATTTGATTTCTGAAACCTGTGTCCAGGGAACATGACTGAGGTTTTATTCTGGAAACCTGTGTCTTGGGAACACGACTGAGTTTTTATTCTGGAACCATGTGGCCTGGGAATATGACTGAGGTTTGATTCTGGAAACCATTGGCCTGGGAACATGACTGATGTTAGAGTGTGCAATCCTGAGGCCTGGGAACATGACATCGGTTTGGATTCTGGTACCCTGTTGCCTAGGAACACGAAATCGGTTTGATTCCGGAAATCTGAGGCCTGGCAACATGACTGAGGTTTGATTCTGGATCTCTGTGGCCTGGGAAAATGACTGAGGCGTGATTCTGAAGACCTGTGGCCTGGAAACATGATATCTGTTTAGATTGTGGAATACTTTGGCCCGGGAACCTGACTGAGCCTTGGTTCTGGAACACTGTGCACTAGGAACATGACTGAGGTTTTATTCTGGAACCCTGTAGCCTTGGAACATAACTGAGGAATGATTCTGGAACCCTGTGGCCTGGGAACATAACATGGGTGGATTCTGGAACCCTGAGGCCTGGGAACAAGACATCTGTTTAGATTGTGGAATACTGTGACCCGGGAACCTGACTGAGCCTTGGTTCTGGAACCCTATGTACTGGGAATATGACTGAGGTTTTATTCTGGAACCCTGTAGCCTGGGAACATAACTGAGGATTGATTCTGGAACCCTGTGGCCTGGGAACATGACATGGGTGGATTCTGGAACCCTGAGGCCTGGGAACATGACATCTGTTTAGATTGTGGAATACTGTGCCCCGGGTACCTGACTGAGCCTTGATTCTGGAACCCTGTGGACTGGGAACATGACTGAGGTTTTATTCCGGAACCCTGTAGCCTGCGAACATAACTGAGGATTGATTCTGGAACCCTGTGGCCTGGCCGCATGACATCGGTGGATTCTGGAACTCTGTGGCCTGGGAACCTGCGAACGGTTTGACTCTGGTACCCTGTGGCCTGGCAACATGACTGAGGATTGATTCTGGAAGACTGTGGCCAGGGAACATGATATCTGGTTGATTCTGGAAACCTGTGTCCTGGGAACAAGACTGAAGTTTGATTCTGGAACCCTGTGGCCTGGGAACATGACTGAGGTTTGTTTCTGGAAGCCTGTTCCCTGGGAACATGACTGCGGTTTGATTCTGGACACCTGTGTCCTGGGAACAAGACGGAGGTTTGATTCTGCAACCCTGTGGCTTGGGAACATGACTGAGGTTTGTTTCTGGAAGCCTGTTCTCTGGGAACATGACTGAGGTTTGATTCTGGACACCTGTGTCCTGGGAACATGACTGAGGTTTGATTGTTGAAACCTGTGGCCTTCGAACATGACTCAGGTTGATTCTGGAACCATGTGTCCTGGGAATATGACTGAGGTTTGATTCTGGAAACCTTTGGCCTGGGAAAATGACTGAGGTTTCATTGTGGAAACATGTGGCCTGGGATCATGACTGAGGTTTGATGGTGGAACACTCTGGCCTGGCAAAATGACTGAGGCTTGATTCTGGAGCCCTGTTTACTGGGAACATGACTGAGGTTTGATGGCAGAAACCTGTGGACTGGCAACATGACTGAGGTTTGATTTGGAACCCTGTGCACGGGGACCATGACTGAGGCCTGATACTGGAACCCCGTGGCATGGGAACATGACATTGGTTTGATTCTGGAGCCCTGTTTACTGGCCACATGACTGAGGTTTCATGGTTGAATCCTGTGGCCTGGCAACATGATTGAGGTTTGATAGTGGAACCCTCAGGCTTGGGAACATGAGTGAGGCTTGATGGTGGAACACTGTGGCCTGGCAATATGCCTGAGGTTTGATGGTGGAACCCTGTGGCTTGGCAAGATGACTTAGGTTAGATTGTGGAACACTCTGGCCTGGGAACATGACTGAGGCTTGATGGTGGAACCGTGGCCTGGCAACAGGACTGAGGTTTGATTGTGGAACCCTCTGGCCTGGGACTATGATTGAGGTTTGATTCTGGAAACCATTGGCCTGGGGACATGACTGGTATTTGATTTCTGAAACCTGTGTCCAGGGAACATGACTGAGGTTTTTTTCTGGAACCCTGTGTCCTCGGAACACGACTGAGGTTTGATTCTGTAACCATGGGGCCTGGGAATATGACTGAGGTTTGATTCTGGAAACCATTGGCCTGGGAACATGACTGATGTTAGAATGTGGAATCCTGAGGCCTGGGAACATGACATCGGTTTGGATTCTGGTACCCTGTTGCCTGGGAACATGAAATCGATTTGATTCTGTAAACCTGAGGTCTGGGAATATGACTGAGGTTTGATTGTGGTACCCTATGGCCTGGCAACATGACTGAGGTTTGATTCTGGATGCCTGTGGCCTGGGAACATGACTGAGGCATGATTCTGGAAACCTGTGGCCTGGGGACATTACATCTGTTTAGATTGTGGAATACTGTGCCCCGGGAACCTGACTGAGCCTTGGTTCTGGAACCCTGTGGACTGGGAACATGACTGAGGTTTTATTCTGGAACCCTGTAGCCTGGGACCATAACTGAGGATTGATTCTGGAACCCTGTGGCCTGGGCACATGACAACGGTGGATTCTGGAACCCTGCGGACTAGGAACATGACTGAGGTTTTATTCTGGAACCTTGTAGCCTGGGAACATAACTGAGGATTGATTCTGGAACCCTGTGGCCTGGGAACATGACATGGGTGGATTCTGGAACCCTGAGGCCTGGGAACATGACATCTGTTTAGATTGTGGAATACTGTGCCCTGGGAACGTGACTGAGCCTTGGTTCTGGAACCCTGTGGACTGGGAACATGACTGACGTTTTATTCTGGAACCCTGTAGCCCTGGAACATAACTGAGGATTGATTCTGGAACCCTGTGGCCTGGGAACATGACTGGGATTTGATTTCTGAAACCTGTGTCCAGGGAAAATGACTGAGGTTTTATTCTGGAACCCTGTGTCCTGGGAACACGACTGAGGTTTGATTCTGGAACCATGTTGCCTGGGAATATGACTTAGGTTTGATTCTGGAAACCATTGGCCTTGGAACATGACTGATGTTAGAGTGTGGAATCCTGTGACCTGGGAACATGACATCGGTTTGAATTCTGGTACCCTGTTGCCTGGAAACATGAAATCGGTTTAATTCTGGAAACCTTAGGCCTGGGAATATGACTGAGGTTTGATGGTGGAACCCTCTGGCCTGGGAATATGACTGAGGTTTAATTGTGGAACCCTGTGGCCTGGGAACATGACTGGGATTTGATTTCTGAAACCTGTGTCCAGGGAACATGACTGAGGTTTTATTCTGGAAACCTGTGTCTTGGGAACACGACTGAGTTTTTATTCTGGAACCATGTGGCCTGGGAATATGACTGAGGTTTGATTTTGGAAACCATTGGCCTGGGAACATGACTGATGTTAGAGTGTGCAATCCTGAGGCCTGGGAACATGATATCGGTTTGGATTCTGGTACCCTGTTGCCTGGGAACACGAAATCGGTTTGATTCCGGAAATCTGAGGCCTGGCAACATGACTGAGGTTTGATTCTGGATCTCTGTGGCCTGGGAAAATGACTGAGGCGTGATTATGGAGACCTGTGGCCTGGAAACATGATATCTGTTTAGATTGTGGAATACTTTGGCCCGGGAACCTGACTGAGCCTTGGTTCTGGAACACTGTGCACTAGGAACATGACTGAGGTTTTATTCTGGAACCCTGTAGCCTGGGAACATAACTGAGGATTGATTCTCGAACCCTGTGGCCTGGGAACATAACATGGGTGGATTCTGGAACCCTGAGGCCTGGGAACAAGACATCTGTTTAGATTGTGGAATACTGTGACCCGGGAACCTGACTGAGCCTTTGTTCTGGAACCCTATGTACTGGGAATATGACTGAGGTTTGATTCTGGAACCATGTGGCCTGGGAATATGACTTAGGTTTGATTCTGGAAACCATTGGCCTTGGAACATGACTGATGTTAGAGTGTGGAATTCTGTGCCTTGGGAACATGACATCGGTTTGGATTCTGGTACCCTGTTGCCTGGAAACATGAAATCGGTTTGATTCTGGAAACCTTAGGCCTGGGAATATGACTGAGGTTTGATGGTGGTACCCTATGGCCTGGCAACATGACTGAGGTTTGATTCTGGATCCCTGTGGCCTGGGAATATGACATCTGTTTAGATTGTGGAATACTGTGCCCCGGGAACCTGACTGAGCCTTGGTTCTGGAACCCTGTGCACTGGGAACATGACTGAGGTTTTATTCTGGAACCCTGTGTCCTGTTAACATGACATGGGTGGATTCTGGAACCCTGAGGCCTGGGAACATGAAATCTGTTTAGATTGTGGAATACTGTGGCCTGGGAACTTGACTGAGCCTTGGTTCTGGAAACCTGTGGACTGAGAATATGACTGTGGTTTTATTCTGGAGCCGTGTAGCCTGGGAACATAACTGAGGATTCACTTTGGAACCCTGTGGCCCAGGAACATGACATGGGTGGATTCTGGAACCCTGAGACCTTGGAACATGACATCTGTTTAGATTGTGGAATACTGTGGCCCGGGAACCTGACTGAGCCTTGGTTCTGGAACCCTGTGGACTGGGAACATGACTGAGGTTTTATTCTGGAACCCTGTAGCCTGGGAACATAACTGAGGATTGATTCTGGAAGCCTGTGGCCTGGGAACATGACATCGGTGGATTCTGGAACACTGTGGCCTGGGAATCTGCGAACGGTTTGACTCTGGAACCCTGTGGCCTGGGAACACGAAATCGGTTTGATTCCGGAAATCTGAGGCCTGGCAACATGACTGAGGTTTGATCCTGGACCTCTGTGGCCTGGGAAAAAGACTGAGGCGTGATTCTGAAGACCTGTGGCCTGGAAACATGACATCTGTTTAAATTGTGGAATACTTTGGCCCGGGATCCTGACTGAGCCTTGGTTCTGGAACACTGTGCACTAGGAACATGACTGAGGTTTTATTCTGGAACCCTGTAGCCTGGGAACATAACTGAGGATTGATTCTGGAACCCTGTGGCCTGGGAACATAACATGGGTGGATTCTGGAACCCTGAGGCCTGGGAACAAGACATCTGTTTAGATTGTGGAATACTGTGACCCGGGAACCTGACTGAGCCTTTGTTCTGGAACCCTATGTACTGGGAATATGACTGAGGTTTTATTCTGGAACCCTGTAGCCTGGGAACATAACTGAGGATTGATTCTGGAACCCTGTGGCCTGGGAACATGACATGGGTGGATTCTGGAACCCTGAGGCCTGGGAACATGACATCTGTTTAGATTGTGGAATACTGTGCCCCGGGTACCTGACTGAGCCTTGATTCTGGAACCCTGTGGACTGGGAACATGACTGAGGTTTTATTCCGGAACCCTTTAGCCTGCGAACATAACTGAGGATTGATTCTGGAACCCTGTGGCCTGGCCGCATGACATCGGTGGATTCTGGAGCTCTGTGGCATGGGAACCTGCGAACGGTTTGACTCTGGTACCCTGTGGCCTGGGAACATGTCTGAGGTTTGATGGTGGAAACCTGTGGCCTGGCAACATGACTGAGGATTGATTCTGGAAGACTGTGGCCAGGGAACATGATATCTGGTGGATTCTGGAAACCTGTGTCCTGGGAACAAGACTGAAGTTTGATTCTGGAACCCTGTGGCCTGGGAACATGACTGGGGTTTGTTTCTGGAAGCCTGTTCCCTGGGAACATGACTACGGTTTGATTCTGGACACCTGTGTCCTGGGAACAAGACTGAGGTTTGATTCTGCAACCCTGTGGCTTGGGAACATGACTGAGGTTTGTTTCTGGAAGCCTGTTCTCTGGGAACATGACTGAGGTTTGATTCTGGACACCTGTGTCCTGGGAACATGACTGAGGTTTGATTGTTGAAACCTGTGGCCTTCGAACATGACTCAGGTTGATTCTGGAACCATGTGTCCTGGGAATATGACTGAGGTTTGATTCTGGAAACCTTTGGCTTCGGAAAATGACTGAGGTTTCATTGTGGAAACATGTGGCCTGGGATCATGACTGAGGTTTGATGGTGGAACACTCTGGTCTGGCAAAATGACTGAGGCTTGATTCTGGAGCTCTGTTTACTGGGAACATGACTGAGGTTTGATGGCAGAAACCTGTGGACTGGCAATATGACTGAGGTCTGATTTGGAACCCTGTGCACGGGGACCATGAATGAGGCCTGATACTGGAACCCCGTGGCATGGGAACATGACATTGGTTTGATTCTGGAACCCTGTTTACTGGGAACATGACTGAGGTTTCATGGTTAAATCCTGTGGCCTGGCAACATGATTGAGGTTTGAAAGTGGAACCCTCAGGCTTGGGAACATGAGTGAGGCTTGATGGTGGAACCCTGTGGCCTGGCAATATGCCTGAGTTTTGATGGTGGAACCCTGTGGCTTGGCAAGATGACTTAGGTTAGATTGTGGAACACTCTGACCTGGGAACATGACTGAGGCTTGATGGTGGAACCGTGGCCTGGCAACAGGACTGAGGTTTGATTGTGGAACACTCTGGCCTGGGAATATGACTGAGGTTTAATTGTGGAACCCTGTGGCCTGGGGTCATGACTGGGATTTGATTTCTGAAACCTGTGTCCAGGGAACATGACTGAGGTTTTATTCTGGAACCCTGTGTCCTGGGAACACGACTGAGGTTTGATTCTGTAACCATGTGGCGTGGGAATATGACTGAGGTTTGATTCTGGAAACCATTGGCCTGGGAACATGACTGATGTTAGAATGTGGAATCCTGTGGCCTGGGAACATGACATCGGTTTGGATTCTGGTACCCTGTTGCCTGGGAACATGAAATCGGTTTGATTCTGTAAACCTGAGGTCTGGGAATATGACTGAGGTTTGACTGTGGTACCCTATGGCCTGGCAACATGACTGAGGTTTGATTCTGCATGCCTGTGGCCTGGGAACATGACTGAGGCATGATTCTGGAAACCTGTGGCCTGGGAACATGACATCTGTTTAGATTGTGGAATACTGTGCCCCGGGAAACTGACTGAGTCTTGGTTCTGGAACCCTGTGGACTGGGAACATGACTGAGGTTTTATTCTGGAACCCTGTAGCCTGGGAACATAACTGAGGATTGTTTCTGTAACCCTGTGGCCTGGGAACATGACATGGGTGGATTCTGGAATCCTGAGGCCTGGGCACTTGACATCTGTTTAGATTGTGGAATACTCTGCCCCGGGAAACTGACTGAGCCTTGGTTCTGGAACCCTGTTGACTGGGAACATGACTGAGGTTTTATTCTGGAACCCTGTAGCCTGGGAACATAACTGAGGATTGATTCTGGAACCCTGTGGCCTGGGAAGATGACATCGGTTTGGATTCTGGTACCCTGTTGCCTGGAAACATGAAATCGGTTTAATTCTGGAAACCTTAGGCCTGGGAATATGACTGAGGTTTGATGGTGGTACCCTATGGCCTGGCAACATGACTGAGGTTTGATTCTGGATCCCTGTGGCCTGGGAATATGACATCTGTTTAGATTGTGGAATACTGTGCCCCGGGAACCTGACTGAGCCTTGTTTCTGGACCCCGGTGGACTGGGAACATGACTGAGGTTTTATTCTGGAACCCTGTGTCCTGTTAACATGACATGGGTGGATTCTGGAACCCTGAGGCCTGGGAACATGAAATCTGTTTAGATTGTGGAATACTGTGGCCTGGGAACTTGACTGAGCCTTGGTTCTGGAAACCTGTGGACTGGGAATATGACTGTGGTTTTATTCTGGAGACGTGTAGCCTGGGAACATAACTGAGGATTCACTTTGGAACCCTGTGGCCCAGGAACATGACATGGGTGGATTCTGGAACCCTGAGACCTTGGAACATGACATCTGTTTAGATTGTGGAATACTGTGGCACGGGAACCTGACTGAGCCTTGGTTCTGGAACCCTGTGGACTGGGAACATGACTGAGGTTTTATTCTGGAACCCTGTAGCCTGGGAACATAACTGAGGATTGATTCTGGAAGCCTGTGGCCTGGGAACATGACATCGGTGGATTCTGGAACACTGTGGCCTGGGAAACTGCGAACGGTTTGACTCTGGAACCCTGTGGCCTGGGAACACGAAATCGGTTTGTTTCCGGAAATCTAAGGCCTGGCAACATGACTGAGGTTTGATTCTGGATGCCTGTGGCCTGGGAACATGACTGAGGCATGATTCTGGAAACCTGTGGCCTGGGAACATGACATCTGTTTAGATTGTGGAATACTGTGCCCCGGGAACCTGACTGAGCCTTGGTTCTGGACCCCTGTGGACTGGGAACATGACTGAGGTTTTATTCTGGAACCCTGTAGCCTGGGACAATAACTGAGGATTGATTCTGGAACCCTGTGGCCTGGGCACATGACAACGGTGGATTCTGGAACCCTGTGGACTAGGAACATGACTGAGGTTTTATTCTGGAACCTTGTAACCTGGGAACATAACTGAGGATTGATTCTGGAACCCTGTGGCCTGGGAACATGACATGGGTGGATTCTGGAAACCTGAGGCATGGTAACATGACATCTGTTTAGATTGTGGAATACTGTGCCCTGGGAACGTGACTGAGCCTTGGTTCTGGAACCCTGTGGACTGGGAACATGACTGACGTTTTATTCTGGAACCCTGTAGCCTGGGAACATAACTGAGGATTGATTCTGGAAGCCAGTGGCCTGGGAACATGACATCGGTGGATTCTGGAACACTGTGGCCTGGAAACCTGCGAACGGTTTGACTCTGGAACCCTGTGGCCTGGGAACATGTCTGAGGTTTGATGGTGGAAACCTGTGGCCTGGCAACATGACTGAGGTTTGATTCTGAAAGACTGTGGCCAGGGAACATGATATCGGGTTGATTCTGGAAACCTGTGTCCTGGGAACAAGACTGAGGTTTGATTCTGGAACCCAGTTGCCTGGGAACATGACTGAGGTTTGTTTCTTGAAGCCTATTCCCTTGGAATATGACTGAGCTTTGATTCTGGACACCTGTGTCCTGGAAACATGACTGAGGTTTGATTGTTGAAACCTGTGGCCTGCGAACATGACTCAGGTTTGATTCTGGAACCATGTGTCCTGGGAATATGACTGAGGTTTGATTCTGGAAAACTTTGGCCTGGGAAAATGACTGAGGTTTCATTGTGGAAACATGTGGCATGGGATCATGACTGAGGTTTGATGGTGGAACACTCTGGCCTGGCAAAATGACTGAGGCTTGATTCTGGAACCCTGTGCACGGGGACCATGACTGAGGCCTGATACTGGAACCCCGTGGCGTGGGAACATGACATTGGTTTGATTCTGGAGCCCTGTTTACTGGGAACATGACTGAGGTTTGATGGTTGAACCCTTTGGCCTGGCAACATGATTGAGGTTTGATAGTGGAAACCTCAGGCTTGGGAATATGAGTGAGGCTTGATGGTGGAACCCTGTGGCCTGGCAATATGACTTAGGTTTGATTGTGGAACGCTCTGGCCTGGGAATATGACTGAGGTTTAATTGTGGAACCCTGTGGCCTGGGAACATGACTGGGATTTGATTTCTGAAACCTGTGTCCAGGGAACATGACTGAGGTTTTATTCTGGAAACCTGTGTCTTGGGAACACGACTGAGTTTTTATTCTGGAACCATGTGGCCTGGGAATATGACTGAGGTTTGATTCTGGAAACCATTGGCCTGGGAACATGACTGATGTTAGAGTGTGCAATCCTGAGGCCTGGGAACATGACATCGGTTTGGATTCTGGTACCCTGTTGCCTAGGAACACGAAATCGGTTTGATTCCGGAAATCTGAGGCCTGGCAACATGACTGAGGTTTGATTCTGGATCTCTGTGGCCTGGGAAAATGACTGAGGCGTGATTCTGAAGACCTGTGGCCTGGAAACATGATATCTGTTTAGATTGTGGAATACTTTGGCCCGGGAACCTGACTGAGCCTTGGTTCTGGAACACTGTGCACTAGGAACATGACTGAGGTTTTATTCTGGAACCCTGTAGCCTGGGAACATAACTGAGGAATGATTCTGGAACCCTGTGGCCTGGGAACATAACATGGGTGGATTCTGGAACCCTGAGGCCTGGGAACAAGACATCTGTTTAGATTGTGGAATACTGTGACCCGGGAACCTGACTGAGCCTTGGTTCTGGAACCCTATGTACTGGGAATATGACTGAGGTTTTATTCTGGAACCCTGTAGCCTGGGAACATAACTGAGGATTGATTCTGGAACCCTGTGGCCTGGGAACATGACATCGGTGGATTCTGGAACCCTGAGGCCTGGGAACATGACATCTGTTTAGATTGTGGAATACTGTGCCCCGGGTACCTGACTGAGCCTTGATTCTGGAACCCTGTGGACTGGGAACATGACTGAGGTTTTATTCCGGAACCCTGTAGCCTGCGAACATAACTGAGGATTGATTCTGGAACCCTGTGGCCTGGCCGCATGACATCGGTGGATTCTGGAACTCTGTGGCCTGGGAACCTGCGAACGGTTTGACTCTGGTACCCTGTGGCCTGGGAACATGTCTGAGGTTTGATGGTGGAAACCTGTGGCCTGGCAACATGACTGAGGATTGATTCTGGAAGACTGTGGCCAGGGAACATGATATCTGGTTGATTCTGGAAACCTGTGTCCTGGGAACAAGACTGAGGTTTGATTCTGCAACCCTGTGGCTTGGGAACATGACTGAGGTTTGTTTCTGGAAGCCTGTTCTTTGGGAACATGACTGAGGTTTGATTCTGGACACCTGTGTCCTGGGAACATGACTGAGGTTTGATTGTTGAAACCTGTGGCCTTCGAACATGACTCAGGTTGATTCTGGAACCATGTGTCCTGGGAATATGACTGAGGTTTGATTCTGGAAACCTTTGTCCTGGGAAAATGACTGAGGTTTCATTGTGGAAACATGTGGCCTGGGATCATGACTGAGGTTTGATGGTGGAACACTCTGGCCTGGCAAAATGAATGAGGCTTGATTCTGGAGCCCTGTTTACTGGGAACATGACTGAGGTTTGATGGCAGAAACCTGTGGACTGGCAACATGACTGAGGTTTGATTTGGAACCCTGTGCACGGGGACCATGACTGAGGCCTGATACTGGAACCCCGTGGCATGGGAACATGACATTGGTTTGATTCTGGAGCCCTGTTTACTGGGAACATGACTGAGGTTTCATGGTTGAATCCTGTGGCCTGGCAACATGATTGAGGCTTGAAAGTGGAACCCTCAGTCTTGGGAACATGAGTGAGGCTTGATGGTGGAACCCTGTGGCTTGGCAAGATGACTTAGGTTTGATTGTGGAACACTCTGGCCTGGGAACATGACTGAGGCTTGATGGTGGAACCGTGTCCTGGCAACAGGACTGAGGTTTGATTGTGGAACCCTCTGGCCTGGGAATATGACTGAGGTTTAATTGTGGAACCCTGTGGCCTGGGAACATGACTGGGATTTGATTTCTGAAACCTGTGTTCAGGGCACATGACTGAGGTTTGATTCTGGAACCCTGTGGCCTGGGAACATGTCTGAGGTTTGATGGTGGAAACCTGTGGCCTGGCAACATGACTGAGGTTTGATTCTGAAAGACTGTGGCCAGGGAACATGATATCGGGTTGATTCTGGAAACCTGTGTCCTGGGAACAAGACTGAGGTTTGATTCTGGAACCCAGTTGCCTGGGAACATGACTGAGGTTTGTTTCTGGAAGCCTATTCCCTTGGAATATGACTGAGGTTTGATTCTGGACACCTGTGTCCTGGAAACATGACTGAGGTTTGATTGTTGAAACCTGTGGCCTGCGAACATGACTCAGGTTTGATTCTGGAACCATGTGTCCTGGGAATATGACTGAGGTTTGATTCTGGAAAACTTTGGCCTGGGAAAATGATTGAGGTTTCATTGTGGAAACATGTGGCATGGGATCATGACTGAGGTTTGATGGTGGAACACTCTGGCCTGGCAAAATGACTGAGGCTTGATTCTGGAACCCTGCGGCCGGGGAACTTGACTGAGGTTGGATGGCAGAAACCTGTGGACTGGCAACATGACTGAGGTTTGATTGTGGAACCCTGTGCACGGGGACCATGACTGAGGCCTGATACTGGAACCCCGTGGCGTGGGAACATGACATTGGTTTGATTCTTGAGCCCTCTTTACTGGGAACATGAGTGAGGTTTGATGGTTGAACCCTTTGGCCTGGCAACATGATTGAGGTTTGATAGTGGAAACCTCAGGCTTGGGAATATGAGTGAGGCTTGATGGTGGAACCCTGTGGCCTGGCAATATGACTTAGGTTTGATTGTGGAACACTCTGGCCTGGGAACATGACTGAGGCTTGATGGTGGAACCGTGGCCTGGCAACAGGACTGAGGTTTGATTGTGGAACGCTCTGGCCTGGGAATATGACTGAGGTTTAATTGTGGAACCCTGTGGCCTGGGAACATGACTGGGATTTTATTTCTGAAACCTGTGTCCAGGGAACATGACTGAGGTTTTATTCTGGAACCCTGTGTCCTGGGAACACGACTGAGGTTTGATTCTGTAACTATGTGGCCTGGGAATATGACTGAGGTTTGATTCTGGAAACCATTGGCCTGGGAACATGACTGATGTTAGAGTGTGCAATCCTGAGGCCTGGGAACATGACATCGGTTTGGATTCTGGTACCCTGTTGCCTAGGAACACGAAATCGGTTTGATTCCGGAAATCTGAGGCCTGGCAACATGACTGAGGTTTGATTCTGGATCTCTGTGGCCTGGGAAAATGACTGAGGCGTGATTCTGAAGACCTGTGGCCTGGAAACATGATATCTGTTTAGATTGTGGAATACTTTGGCCCGGGAACCTGACTGAGCCTTGGTTCTGGAACACTGTGCACTAGGAACATGACTGAGGTTTTATTCTGGAACCCTGTAGCCTGGGAACATAACTGAGGAATGATTCTGGAACCCTGTGGCCTGGGAACATAACATGGGTGGATTCTGGAACCCTGAGGCCTGGGAACAAGACATCTGTTTAGATTGTGGAATACTGTGACCCGGGAACCTGACTGAGCCTTGGTTCTGGAACCCTATGTACTGGGAATATGACTGAGGTTGTATTCTGGAACCCTGTAGCCTGGGAACATAACTGAGGATTGATTCTGGAACCCTGTGGCCTGGGAACATGACATGGGTGGATTCTGGAACCCTGAGGCTTGGGAACATGACATCTGTTTAGATTGTGGAATACTGTGCCCCGGGTACCTGACTGAGCCTTGATTCTGGAACCCTGTGGACTGGGAACATGACTGAGGTTTTATTCCGGAACCCTGTAGCCTGCGAACATAACTGAGGATTGATTCTGGAACCCTGTGGCCTGGCCGCATGACATTGGTGGATTCTGGAACTCTGTGGCCTGGGAACCTGCGAACGGTTTGACTCTGGTACCCTGTGGCCTGGGAACATGTCTGAGGTTTGATGGTGGAAACCTGTGGCCTGGCAACATGACTGAGGATTGATTCTGGAAGACTGTGGCCAGGGAACATGATATCTGGTTGATTCTGGAAACCTGTGTCCTGGGAACAAGACTGAGGTTTGATTCTGCAACCCTGTGGCTTGGGAACATGACTGAGGTTTGTTTCTGGAAGCCTGTTCTCTGGGAACATGACTGAGGTTTGATTCTGGACACCTGTGTCCTGGGAACATGACTGAGGTTTGATTGTTGAAACCTGTGGCCTTCGAACATGACTCAGGTTGATTCTGGAACCATGTGTCCTGGGAATATGACTGAGGTTTGATTCTGGAAACCTTTGTCCTGGGAAAATGACTGAGGTTTCATTGTGGAAACATGTGGCCTGGGATCATGACTGAGGTTTGATGGTGGAACACTCTGGCCTGGCAAAATGAATGAGGCTTGATTCTGGAGCCCTGTTTACTGGGAACATGACTGAGGTTTGATGGCAGAAACCTGTGGACTGGCAACATGACTGAGGTTTGATTTGGAACCCTGTGCACGGGGACCATGACTGAGGCCTGATACTGGAACCCCGTGGCATGGGAACATGACATTGGTTTGATTCTGGAGCCCTGTTTACTGGGAACATGACTGAGGTTTCATGGTTGAATCCTGTGGCCTGGCAACATGATTGAGGCTTGAAAGTGGAACCCTCAGTCTTGGGAACATGAGTGAGGCTTGATGGTGGAACCCTGTGGCTTGGCAAGATGACTTAGGTTTGATTGTGGAACACTCTGGCCTGGGAACATGACTGAGGCTTGATGGTGGAACCGTGTCCTGGCAACAGGACTGAGGTTTGATTGTGGAACCCTCTGGCCTGGGAATATGACTGAGGTTTAATTGTGGAACCCTGTGGCCTGGGAACATGACTGGGATTTGATTTCTGAAACCTGTGTTCAGGGCACATGACTGAGGTTTGATTCTGGATGCCTGTGGCCTGGAAACATGACTGAGGCATGATTCTGGAAACCTGTGGCCTGGGAACATGACATCTGTTTAGATTGTGGAATACTGTGCCCCGGGAACCTGACTGAGCCTTGTTTCTGGAACTCTGTGGACTGGGAACATGACTGAGGTTTTATTCTGGAACCCTGTAGCCTGGGAACATAACTGAGGATTGAATCTGGAACCCTGTGGCCTGGGAACATGACATGGGTGGATTCTGGAATCCTGAGGCCTGGGCACTTGACATCTGTTTAGATTGTGGAATACTGTGCCCCGGGAACCTGACTGAGCCTTGGTTCTGGAACTCTGTGGACTGGGAACATGACTGAGGTTTTATTCTGGAACCCTGTAGCCTGGGAACATAACTGAGGATTCATTCTGGAACCCTGTGGCCTGGGCACATGACAACGGTGGATTCTGGACCCCTGTGGACTAGGAACATGACTGAGGTTTTATTCTGGAACCTTGTAGCCTGGGAACATAACTGAGGATTGATTCTGGAACCCTGTGGCCTAGGAACATGACATCTGTTTAGATTGTGGAATACTGTGCCCCGGGAACCTGACTGAGCCTTGGTTCTGGAACCCTGTGGACTGGGAACATGACCGAGGTTTTATTCTGGAACCCTGTGTCCTGAGAACATGACATGGGTGGATTCTGGATCCCTGAGGCCTGGGAACATGAAATGTGTTTAGATTGTGGAATACTGTGGCCTGGGAACTTGACTGAGCCTTGGTTCTGGAAACATGTGGACTGGGAATATGTCTGAGGTTTTATTCTGGAGCCGTGTAGCCTGGGAACATAACTGAGGATTCACTTTGGAACCCTGTGGCCCAGGAACATGACATGGGTGGATTCTGGAAACCTGAGGCCTTGGAACATGACATCTGTTTAGATTGTGGAATACTGTGGCCCGGGAACCTGACTGAGCCTTGGTTCTGGAACCCTGTGGACTGGGAACATGACTGAGGTTTTATTCTGGAACCTTGTAGCCTGGGAACATAACTGAGGATTGATTCTGGAACCCTGTGGCCTGGGAACATGACATGGGTGGATTCTGGAACCCTGAGGCCTGGTAACATGACATCTGTTTAGATTGTGGAATACTGTGCCCTGGGAACGTGACTGAGCCTTGGTTCTGGAACCCTGTGGCCTGGGAACATGACTGACGTTTTATTCTGGAACCCTCTAGCCTGGGAATATAACTGAGGATTGATTCTGGAACCCTGTGGCCTGGGAACATGACTGGGATTTGATTTCTGAAACCTGTGTCCAGGGAAAATGACTGAGGTTTTATTCTGGAACCCTGTGTCCTGGGAACACGACTGAGGTTTGATTCCGGAACCATGTGGCCTGGGAATATGACTTAGGTTTGATTCTGGAAACCATTGGCCTGGGAACATGACTGATGTTAGAGTGTGGAATCCTATGCCCTGGGAACATGACATCGGTTTGGATTCTGGTACCCTGTTGCCTGGAAACATGAAATCGGTTTGATTCTGGAAACCTTAGGCCTGGGAATATGACTGAGGTTTGATGGTGGTACCCTATGGCCTGGCAACATGACTGAGGTTTGATTCTGTATCCCTGTGGCCTGGGAATATGACATCTGTTTAGATTGTGGAATACTGTGCCCCGGGAACCTGACTGAGCCTTGGTTCTGGACCCCTGTGGACTGGGAACATGACTGAGGTTTTATTCTGGAACCCTGTGTCCTGAGAACATGACATGGGTTGATTCTGGATCCCTGAGGCCTGGGAACATGAAATCTGTTTAGATTGTGGAATACTGTGGCCTGGGAACTTGACTGAGCCTTGGTTCTGGAAACCTGTGGACTGGGAATATGACTGAGGTTTTATTCTGGAGCCGTGTAGCCTGGGAACATAACTGAGGATTCACTTTGGAAACCTGTGGCCCAGGAACATGACATGGGTGGATTCTGGAAACCTGAGGCCTTGGAACATGACATCTGTTTAGATTGTGGAATACTGTGGCCCGGGAACCTGACTGAGGTTTGATTGTTGAAACCTGTGGCCTGCGAACATGACTCAGGTTGATTCTGGAACCATGTGTCCTGGCAACATGACTGAGGTTTGATTCTGAAAGACTGTGGCCAGGGAACATGATATCGGGTTGATTCTGGAAACCTGTGTCCTGGGATCAAGAGTGAAGTTTGATTCTGGAACCCTGTTGCCTGGGAACATGCCTGAGGTTTGTTTCTGGAAGCCTGTTCCCTGGGAACATGACTGAGGTTTGATTCTGGACACGTGTGTCCTGGAAACATGACTGAGGTTTGATTGTTGAAATCTGTGGCCTGCGAACATGACTCAGGTTTGATTCTGGAACCATGTATACTAGGAATATGACTGAGGTTTGATTCTGGAAACCATTGGCCTGGGAACATGACTGATGTTAGAGTGTGGAATCCTGAGGCCTTGGAACATGACATCGGTTTGGATTATGGAACCCTGTTGCCTGGAAACATGAAATCGGTTTGACTCTGGAACCCTGTGGCCTGGGAACATGTCTGTGGTTTGATGTTGGAAACCTGTGGCCTGGCAACATGACTGAGGTTTGATTCTGAAAGAATGTGGCCAGTGAATATGATATTGGGTTGATTCTGGAAACCTGTGTCCTGGGAACAAGACTGAGGTTTGATTCTGGAACCCTGATGCCTGGGAATATGACTGAGGTTTGATTCTGGATCTCTGTGGCCTGGGAAAATGACTGAGGCGTGATTCTGGAGACCTGTGGCCTGGAAACATGACATCTGTTTAGATTGTGGAATACTTTGGCCCGGGAACCTGACTGAGCCTTGGTTCTGGAACACTGTGCACTAGGAACATGACTGAGGTTTTATTCTGGAACCCTGTAGCCTGGGAACATAACTGAGGATTGATTCTGGATCCCTGTGGCCTGGGAACATAACATGGGTGGATTCTGGAACCCTGAGGCCTGGGAACAAGACATCTGTTTAGATTGTGGAATACTGTGACCCGGGAGCCTGACTGAGCCTTGGTTCTGGAACCCTATGTACTGGGAATATGACTGAGCTTTTATTCTGGAACCCTGTAGCCTGGGAACATAACTGAGGATTGATTCTGGAACCCTGTGGCCTGGGAACATGACATGGGTGGATTCTGGAACCCTGAGGCCTGGGAACATGACATCTGTTTAGATTGTGGAATACTGTGCCCCGGGTACCTGACTGAGCCTTGATTCTGGAACCCTGTGGACTGGGAACATGACTGAGGTTTTATTCCGGAACCCTGTAGCCTGCGAACATAACTGAGGATTGATTCTGGAACCCTGTGGCCTGGCAGCATGACATCGGTGGATTCTGGAACTCTGTGGCCTGGGAACCTGCGAACGGTTTGACTCTGGTACCCTGTGGCCTGGGAACATGTCTGAGGTTTGATGGTGGAAACCTGTGGCCTGGCAACATGACTGAGGATTGACTCTGGAAGACTGTGGGCAGGGAACATGTTATCGGGTTGATTCTGGACCCCTGTGTCCTGGGAACAAGACTGAGGTTTGATTCTGCAACCCTGTGGCTTGGGAACATGACTGAGGTTTGTTTCTGGAAGCCTGTTCTCTGGGAACATGACTGAGGTTTGATTCTGGACACCTGTGTCCTGGGAACATGACTGAGGTTTGATTGTTGAAACCTGTGGCCTTCGAACATTACTCAGGTTGATTCTGGAACCATGTGTCCTGGGAATATGACTGAGGTTTGATTCTGGAAACCTTTGGCCTGGGAAAATGACTGAGGTTTCATTGTGGAAACATGTGGCCTGGGATCATGACTGAGGTTTGATGGTAGAACACTCTGGCCTGGCAAAATGACTGAGGCTTGATTCTGGAGCCCTGTTTACTGGGAACATGACTGAGGTTTGATGGCAGAAACCTGTGGACTGGCAACATGACTGAGGTTTGATTTGGAACCCTGTGCACGGGGACCATGACTGAGGCCTGATACTGGAACCCCGTGGCATGGGAACATGACATTGGTTTGATTCTGGAGCCCTGTTTACTGGGAACATGACTGAGGTTTCATGGTTGAATCCTGTGGCCTGGCAACATGATTGAGGTTTGATAGTGGAACCCTCAGGCTTGGGAACATGAGTGAGGCTTGATGGTGGAACACTGTGGCCTGGCAATATGCCTGAGGTTTCATGGTGGAACCCTGTGGCTTGGCAAGATGGCTTAGGTTAGATTGTGGAACACTCTGACCTGGGAACATGACTGAGGCTTGATGGTGGAACCGTGGCCTGGCAACAGGACTGAGGTTTGATTGTGGAACCCTCTGGCCTGGGAATATGACTGAGGTTTAATTGTGGAACCCTGTGGCCTGTGAACATGACTGGGATTTGATTTCTGAAACCTGTGTCCAGGGAACATGACTGAGGTTTTATTCTGGAACCCTGTGTCCTGGGACCACGACTGAGGTTTGATTCAGTAACCATGTGGCCTGGGAATATGACTGAGGTTTGATTCTGGAAACCATTGGCCTGGGAACATGACTGATGTTAGAATGTGGAATCCTGTGGCCTGGGAACATGACATCGGTTTGGATTCTGGTACCCTTTTGCCTGGGAACACGAAATCGGTTTGATTCTGTAACCTGAGGTCTGGGAATATGACTGAGGTTTGATTGTGGTACCCTATGGCCTGGCAACATGACTGAGGTTTGATTCTGGATGCCTGTGGCCTGGGAACATGACTGAGGCATGATTCTGGAAACCTGTGGCCTGGGAACATGACATCTGTTTAGATTGTGGAATACTGTGCCCCGGGAACCTGACTGAGCCTTGGTTCTGGAACCCTGTGGACTGGGAACATGACTGAGGTTTTATTCTGGAACCCTGTAGCCTGGGACCATAACTGAGGATTGATTCTGGAACCCTGTGGCCTGGGCACATAACAACGTTGGATTCTGGAACCCTGTGGACTAGGAACATGACTGAGGTTTTATTCTGGAACCTTGTAGCCTGGGAACATAACTGAGGATTGATTCTGGAACCCTGTGGCCTGGGAACATGACATGGGTGGATTCTGGAACCCTGAGGCCTGGGAACATGACATCTGTTTAGATTGTGGAATACTATGCCCTGGGAACGTGACTGAGCCTTGGTTCTGGAACCCTGTGGACTGGGAACATGACTGACGTTTTATTCTGGAACCCTGTAGCCTGGGAACATAACTGAGGATTGATTCTGGAACCCTGTGCCCTGGGAACATGACTGGGATTTGATTTCTGAAACCTGTGTCCAGGGAAAATGACTGAGGTTTTATTCTGGAACCCTGTGTCCTGGGAACACGACTGAGGTTTGATTCTGGAACCATGTGGCCTGGGAATATGACTTAGGTTTGATTCTGGAAACCATTGGCCTGGGAACATGACTGATGTTAGAGTGTGGAATCCTGTGCCCTGGGAACATGACATCGGTTTGGATTCTGGTACCATATTGCCTGGAAACATGAAATCGGTTTGATTCTGGAAACCTTAGGCCTGGGAATATGACTGAGGTTTGATGGTGGTACCCTATGGCCTGGCAACATGACTGAGGTTTGATTCTGGATCCCTGTGGCCTGGGAACATGACATCTGTTTAGATTGTGGAATACTGTGCCCCGGGAACCTGACTGAGCCTTGGTTCTGGAACCCTGTGGACTGGGAACATGACTAAGGTTTTATTCTGGAACCGTGTAGCCTGGGAACATAACTGAGGATTGATTCTGGAACCCTGTGGCCTGGGCACATGACAACGGTGGATTCTGGACCCCTGTGGACTTGGAACATGACTGAGGTTTTATTCTGGAACCTTGTAGCCTTGGAACATAACTGAGGATTGATTCTGGAACCCTGTGTCCCAGGAACATGACATGGGTGGATTCTGGAAACCTGAGGCCTTGGAACATGACATCTGTTTAGATTGTGGAATACTGTGCCCCGGGAACCTGACTGAGCCTTGGTTCTGGAACCCTGTGGACTGGGAACATGACTGAGGTTTTATTCTGGAACCGTGTAGCCTGGGAACATAACTGAGGATTGATTCTGGAACCCTGTGGCCTGGGCACATGACAACGGTGGATTCTGGACCCCTGTGGACTAGGAACATGACTGAGGTTTTATTCTGGAGCCGTGTAGCCTGGGAACATAACTGAGGATTCACTTTGGAACCCTGTGGCCCAGGAACATGACATGGGTGGATTCTGGAAACCTGAGGCCTTGGAACATGACATCTGTTTAGATTGTGGAATACTGTGGCCCGGGAACCTGACTGAGCCTTGGTTCTGGAACCCTGTGGACTGGGAACATGACTGAGGTTTTATTCTGGAACCCTGTGGCCTGGGAAAATGACTGAGGCGTGATTCTGGAATGCTGTGACCTGGGAACATGGCATCTGTTTAGATTGTGGAGCACTGTGGCCCGGGAACCTGACTGAGGTTTGATTGTTGAAAACTGTGGCCTGCGAACATGACTCAGGTTGATTCTGGAACCATGTGTCCTGGCAACATGACTGAGGTTTGATTCTGAAAGACTGTGGCCAGGGAACATGATATCGGGTTGATTCTGGAAACCTGTGTCCTGGGAACAAAACTGAGGTTTAATTCTGGAACCCTCCTGCCTGGGAACATGACTGAGGTTTGTTTCTGGAAGCCTGTTCCCTGGGAACATGACTGAGGTTTGATTCTGGACACCTGTGTCCTGGAAACATGACTGAGGTTTGATTGTTGAAACCTGTGGCCTGCGAACATGACTCAGGTTTGATTCTGGAACCATGTATACTAGGAATATGACTGAGGTTTGATTCTGGAAACCATTGGCCTGGGAACATGACTGATGTTAGAGTGTGGAATCCTGAGGCCTTGGAACATGACATCGGTTTGGATTCTGGAACCCTGTTGCCTGGAAACATGAAATCGGTTTGATTCTGGAAACCTGAGGCCTGGGAATATGACTGAGGCTTGATTCTGGATCCCTGTGGCCTGGGAACATGACATCTGTTTAGATTGTGGAATACTGTGTCCCAGGAACCTCACTGAGCCTTGGTTCTGGACCCCTGTGGACTGGGAACATGACTGAGGTTTTATTCTGGAAACCTGTAGCCTAGGAATATAACTGAGGGTTGATTCTGGAACCCTGTCGCCTGGGAACATGACATTGGTGGATTCTGGAACCCTGAGGCCTGGAGAAACATAATATCTGTTTAGATTGTGGAATACTGTGCCCCGGGAACCTGACTGAGCCTTCGTTCTGGAAACCTGTGGACTGGGAACATGACTGAGCTTTTATTCTGTAACCCTGTAGCCTGGGAACAAAACTGAGGATTGATTCTGAAACCCTGTGGCCTGGGAACATGACATCGGTGGATTCTGGAACACTGTGGCCTGGGAACCTGCGAACGGTTTGACTCTGGAACCCTGTGGCCTGGGAACATGTCTGAGGTTTGATGGTGGAACCCTGTGGCCTGGCAACATGACTGAGGTTTGATTCTGAAAGAATGTGGCCAGTGAATATGATATTGGGTTGATTCTGGAAACCTGTGTCCTGGGAACAAGACTGAGGTTTGATTCTGGAACCCTGATGCCTGGGAATATGACTGAGGTTTCTTTCTGGAAGCCTGTTCCCTGAGAACATGACTGAGGTTTGATTCTGGACACCTGTGTCCTGGAAACATGACTGAGGTTTGATTGTTGAAACCTGTGGCCTGCGAACATGAATCAGGTTTGATTCTGGAACCACGGGTCCTGGGAATATGACTGAGGTTTGATTCTGGAAACCTTTGGCTTGGGGAAATGACTAAGGTTTCATTGTGGAAACATGTGGAATGGGATCATGACTGAGGTTTGATGGTGGAACACTCTGGCCTGGCAAAATGACTGAGGCTTGAATCTGGAACCCTGTGGCCTGGGAAATTGACTGAGGTTGGATGGCAGAAACCTGTGGACTGGCAACATGACTGAGAATTGACTCTGGAAGACTGTGGCCAGGGAACATGATATCGGGTTGATTCTGGACACCTGTGTCCTGGGAACAAGACTGAGGTTTGATTCTGCAACCCTGTGGCTTGGGAACATGACTGAGGTTTGTTTCTGGAAGCCTGTTCTCTGGGAACATGACTGAGGTTTGATTCTGGACACCTGTGTCCTGGGAACATGACTGAGGTTTGATTGTTGAAACCTGTGGCCTTCGAACATGACTCAGGTTGATTCTGGAACCATGTGTCCTGGGAATATGACCGAGGTTTCATTGTGGAAACATGTGGCCTGGGATCATGACTGAGGTTTGATGGTGGAACACTCTGGTCTGGCAAAATGACTGAGGCTTGATTCTAGAGCCTTGTTTACTGGGAACATGACTGAGGTTTGATGGCAGAAACCTGTGGACTGGCAACATGACTGAGGTTTGATTTGGAACCCTGTGCACGGGGACCATGACTGAGGCTGATACTGGAACCCCGTGGCATGGGAAAATGACATTGGTTTGATTCTGGAACCCTGTTTACTGGGAACATGACTGAGGTTTCATGGTTGAATCCTGTGGCCTGGCAACATGATTGAGGTTTGATAGTGGAACCCTCAGGCTTGGGAACATGAGTGAGGCTTGATGGTGGAACACTGTGGCCTGGCAATATGCCTGAGGTTTGATGGTGGAACCCTGTGGCTTGGCAAGATGGCTTAGGTTAGATTGTGGAACACTCTGACCTGGGAACATGACTGAGGCTTGATGGTGGAACCGTGGCCTGGCAACAGGACTGAGGTTTGATTGTGGAACCCTCTGGCCTGGGAATATGACTGGGGTTTAATTGTGGAACCCTGTGGCCTGGGAACATGACTGGGATTTAATTTCTGAAACCTGTGTCCAGGGAGCATGACTGAGGTTTTATTCTGGAACCCTGTGTCCTAGGAACACGACTGAGGTTTGATTCTGTAACCATGTGGCCTGGGAATATGACTGAGGTTTGATTGTGGTACCGTATGGCCTGGCAACATGACTGAGGTTTGATTCTGGATGCCTGTGGCCTGGGAACATGACTGGGATTTGATTTTTGAAACCTGTGTCCAGGGAAAATGACTGAGGTTTTATTCTGGAACCCTGTGTCCTGGGAACACGACTGAGGTTTGATTCTGGAACCATGTGGCCTGGGAATATGACTTAGGTTTGATTCTGGAAACCATTGGCCTGGGAACATGACTGATGTTAGAGTGTGGAATCCTGTGCCCTGGGAACATGACATCGGTTTGGATTCTGGTACCATATTGCCTGGAAACATGAAATCGGTTTGATTCTGGAAACCTTAGGCCTGGGAATATGACTGAGGTTTGATGGTGGTACCCTATGGCCTGGCAACATGACTGAGGTTTGATTCTGGATCCCTGTGGCCTGGGAACATGACATCTGTTTAGATTGTGGAATACTGTGCCCCGGGAACCTGACTGAGCCTTGGTTCTGGAACCCTGTGGACTGGGAACATGACTAAGGTTTTATTCTGGAACCGTGTAGCCTGGGAACATAACTGAGGATTGATTCTGGAACCCTGTGGCCTGGGCACATGACAACGGTGGATTCTGGACCCCTGTGGACTTGGAACATGACTGAGGTTTTATTATGGAACCTTGTAGCCTTGGAACATAACTGAGGATTGATTCTGGAACCCTGTGTCCCAGGAACATGACATGGGTGGATTCTGGAAACCTGAGGCCTTGGAACATGACATCTGTTTAGATTGTGGAATACTGTGCCCCGGGAACCTGACTGAGCCTTGGTTCTGGAACCGTGTGGACTGGGAACATGACTGAGGTTTTATTCTGGAACCGTGTAGCCTGGGAACATAACTGAGGATTGATTCTGGAACCCTGTGGCCTGGGCACATGACAACGGTGGATTCTGGACCCCTGTGGACTAGGAACATGACTGAGGTTTTATTCTGGAGCCGTGTAGCCTGGGAACATAACTGAGGATTCACTTTGGAACCCTGTGGCCCAGGAACATGACATGGGTGGATTCTGGAAACCTGAGGCCTTGGAACATGACATCTGTTTAGATTGTGGAATACTGTGGCCCGGGAACCTGACTGAGCCTTGGTTCTGGAACCCTGTGGACTGGGAACATGACTGAGGTTTTATTCTGGAACCCTGTGGCCTGGGAAAATGACTGAGGCGTGATTCTGGAATGCTGTGACCTGGGAACATGGCATCTGTTTAGATTGTGGAGCACTGTGGCCCGGGAACCTGACTGAGGTTTGATTGTTGAAAACTGTGGCCTGCGAACATGACTCAGGTTGATTCTGGAACCATGTGTCCTGGCAACATGACTGAGGTTTGATTCTGAAAGACTGTGGCCAGGGAACATGATATCGGGTTGATTCTGGAAACCTGTGTCCTGGGAACAAAACTGAGGTTTAATTCTGGAACCCTCTTGCCTGGGAACATGACTGAGGTTTGTTTCTGGAAGCCTGTTCCCTGGGAACATGACTGAGGTTTGATTCTGGACACCTGTGTCCTGGAAACATGACTGAGGTTTGATTGTTGAAACCTGTGGCCTGCGAACATGACTCAGGTTTGATTCTGGAACCATGTATACTAGGAATATGACTGAGGTTTGATTCTGGAAACCATTGGCCTGGGAACATGACTGATGTTAGAGTGTGGAATCCTGAGGCCTTGGAACATGACATCGGTTTGGATTCTGGAACCCTGTTGCCTGGAAACATGAAATCGGTTTGATTCTGGAAACCTGAGGCCTGGGAATATGACTGAGGCTTGATTCTGGATCCCTGTGGCCTGGGAACATGACATCTGTTTAGATTGTGGAATACTGTGTCCCAGGAACCTCACTGAGCCTTGGTTCTGGACCCCTGTGGACTGGGAACATGACTGAGGTTTTATTCTGGAAACCTGTAGCCTAGGAATATAACTGAGGGTTGATTCTGGAACCCTGTCGCCTGGGAACATGACATTGGTGGATTCTGGAACCCTGAGGCCTGGAGAAACATAATATCTGTTTAGATTGTGGAATACTGTGCCCCGGGAACCTGACTGAGCCTTCGTTCTGGAAACCTGTGGACTGGGAACATGACTGAGCTTTTATTCTGTAACCCTGTAGCCTGGGAACAAAACTGAGGATTGATTCTGAAACCCTGTGGCCTGGGAACATGACATCGGTGGATTCTGGAACACTGTGGCCTGGGAACCTGCGAACGGTTTGACTCTGGAACCCTGTGGCCTGGGAACATGTCTGAGGTTTGATGGTGGAACCCTGTGGCCTGGCAACATGACTGAGGTTTGATTCTGAAAGAATGTGGCCAGTGAATATGATATTGGGTTGATTCTGGAAACCTGTGTCCTGGGAACAAGACTGAGGTTTGATTCTGGAACCCTGATGCCTGGGAATATGACTGAGGTTTCTTTCTGGAAGCCTGTTCCCTGAGAACATGACTGAGGTTTGATTCTGGACACCTGTGTCCTGGAAACATGACTGAGGTTTGATTGTTGAAACCTGTGGCCTGCGAACATGAATCAGGTTTGATTCTGGAACCACGGGTCCTGGGAATATGACTGAGGTTTGATTCTGGAAACCTTTGGCTTGGGAAAATGACTAAGGTTTCATTGTGGAAACATGTGGAATGGGATCATGACTGAGGTTTGATGGTGGAACACTCTGGCCTGGCAAAATGACTGAGGCTTGAATCTGGAACCCTGTGGCCTGGGAACTTGACTGAGGTTGGATGGCAGAAACCTGTGGACTGGCAACATGACTGAGGTTTGATTGTGGAACCCTGTGCACAGGGACCATTACTGAGGCCTGATACTGGAACCCCGTGGCGTGGGAACATGACATTGGTTTGATTCTGGAGCCCTGTTTACTGGGAACATGACTGAGGTTTGATGGTTGAACCCTTTGGCCTGGCAACATGATTGAGGTTTGATAGTGGAACCCTCAGGCTTGGGAATATGAGTGAGGCTTGATGGTGGAACCCTGTGGCCTGGCAATATGACTTAGGTTTGATTGTGGAACACTCTGGCCTGGGAACATGACTGAGGCTTGATGGTGGAACCGTGTCCTGGCAACAGGACTGAGGTTTGATTGTGGAACGCTCTGGCCTGGGAATATGACTGAGGTTTAATTGTGGAACCCTGTGGCCTGGGAACATGACTGGGATTTGATTTCTGAAACCTGTGTCCAGGGAACATGACTGAGGTTTTATTCTGGAAACCTGTGTCTTGGGAACACGACTGAGTTTTTATTCTGGAACCATGTGGCCTGGGAATACGAGTGAGGTTTGATTCTGGAAACCATTGGCCTGGGAACATGACTGATGTTAGAGTGTGCAATCCTGAGGCCTGGGAACATAACATCGGTTTGGATTCTGGTACCCTGTTGCCTGGGAACACGAAATCGGTTTGATTCCGGGAATCTGAGGCCTGGCAACATGACTGAGGTTTGATTCTGGATCTCTGTGGCCTGGGAAAATGACTGAGGCGTGATTCTGGAGACCTGTGGCCTGGGAACATGACATCTGTTTAGATTGTGGAATACTGTGCCCCGGGAACCTGACTGAGCCTTGGTTCTGGAACCCTGTGGACTGGGAATATGACTGAGGTTTTATTCTGGAACCCTGTAGCCTGGGACCATAACTGAGGATTGATTCTGGAACCCTGTGGCCTAGGCACATGACAACGGTGGATTCTGGAACCCTGTGGACTAGGAACATGACTGAGGTTTTATTCTGGAACTTTGTAGCCTGGGAACATAACTGAGGATTGATTCTGGATCCCTGTGGCCTGGGAACATAACATGGGTGGATTCTGGAACCCTGAGGCCTGGGAACAAGACATCTGTTTAGATTGTGGAATACTGTGACCCGGGAACCTAACTGAGCCTTGGTTCTGGAACCCTATGTACTGGGAATATGACTGAGCTTTTATTCTGGAACCCTGTAGCCTGGGAACATAACTGAGGATTGATTCTGGAACCCTGTGGCCTGGGAACATGACATGGGTGGATTCTGGAACCCTGAGGCCTGGGAACATGACATCTGTTTAGATTGTGGAATACTGTGACCCGGGAACCTGACTGAGCCTTGATTCTGGAACCCTGTGGACTGGGAACATGACTGAGGTTTTATTCCGGAACCCTGTAGCCTGCGAACATAACTGAGGATTGATTCTGGAACCCTGTGGCCTGGCAGCATGACATCGGTGGATTCTGGAACTCTGTGGCCTGGGAACCTGCGAACCGTTTGACTCTGGTACCCTGTGGCCTGGGAACTTGTATGAGGTTTGATGGTGGAAACCTGTGGCCTGGCAACATGACTGAGAATTGACTCTGGAAGACTGTGGCCAGGGAACATGATATCGGGTTGATTCTGGACACCTGTGTCCTGGGAACAAGACTGAGGTTTGATTCTGCAACCCTGTGGCTTGGGAACATGACTGAGGTTTGTTTCTGGAAGCCTGTTCTCTGGGAACATGACTGAGGTTTGATTCTGGACACCTGTGTCCTGGGAACATGACTGAGGTTTGATTGTTGAAACCTGTGGCCTTCGAACATGACTCAGGTTGATTCTGGAACCATGTGTCCTGGGAATATGACCGAGGTTTCATTGTGGAAACATGTGGCCTGGGATCATGACTGAGGTTTGATGGTGGAACACTCTGGTCTGGCAAAATGACTGAGGCTTGATTCTAGAGCCTTGTTTACTGGGAACATGACTGAGGTTTGATGGCAGAAACCTGTGGACTGGCAACATGACTGAGGTTTGATTTGGAACCCTGTGCACGGGGACCATGACTGAGGCTGATACTGGAACCCCGTGGCATGGGAAAATGACATTGGTTTGATTCTGGAACCCTGTTTACTGGGAACATGACTGAGGTTTCATGGTTGAATCCTGTGGCCTGGCAACATGATTGAGGTTTGATAGTGGAACCCTCAGGCTTGGGAACATGAGTGAGGCTTGATGGTGGAACACTGTGGCCTGGCAATATGCCTGAGGTTTGATGGTGGAACCCTGTGGCTTGGCAAGATGGCTTAGGTTAGATTGTGGAACACTCTGACCTTGGAACATGACTGAGGCTTGATGGTGGAACCGTGGCCTGGCAACAGGACTGAGGTTTGATTGTGGAACCCTCTGGCCTGGGAATATGACTGGGGTTTAATTGTGGAACCCTGTGGCGTGGGAACATGACTGGGATTTGATTTCTGAAACCTGTGTCCAGGGAGCATGACTGAGGTTTTATTCTGGAACCCTGTGTCCTAGGAACACGACTGAGGTTTGATTCTGTAACCATGTGGCCTGGGAATATGACTGAGGTTTGATTGTGGTACCGTATGGCCTGGCAACATGACTGAGGTTTGATTCTGGATGCCTGTGGCCTGGGAACATGACTGGGATTTGATTTTTGAAACCTGTGTCCAGGGAAAATGACTGAGGTTTTATTCTGGAACCCTGTGTCCTGGGAACACGACTGAGGTTTGATTCTGGAACCATGTGGCCTGGGAATATGACTTAGGTTTGATTCTGGAAACCATTGGCCTGGGAACATGACTGATGTTAGAGTGTGGACTCCTGTGCCTTGGGAACATGACATCGGTTTGGATTCTGGTACCCTGTTGCCTGGAAACATGAAATCGGTTTGATTCTGGAAACCTTAGGCCTGGGAATATGACTGAGGTTTGATGGTGGTACCCTATGGCCTGGCAACATGACTGAGGTTTGATTCTGGATCCCTGTGGCCTGGGAACATGACATCTGTTTAGATTGTGGAATACTGTGCCCGGGAACATGACTGAGCCTTGGTTCTGGACCCCTGTGGACTGGGAACATGACTGAGGTTTTATTCTGGAACCCTGTAGCCTGCGAACATAACTGAGGATTGATTCTGGAACCCTGTGGCCTGGCCGCATGACATCGGTGGATTCTGGAACTCTGTGGCCTGGGAACCTGCGAACGGTTTGACTCTGGTACCCTGTGGCCTGGGAACATGTATGAGGTTTGATGGTGGAAACCTGTGCCCTGACAACATGACTGAGGATTGACTCTGGAAGACTGTGGCCAGGGAACATGATATCTGGTTGATTCTGGAAACCTGTGTCCTGGGAACAAGACTGAAGTTTGATTCTGGAACCCTGTGGCCTGGGAACATGACTGAGGTTTGTTTCTGGAAGCCTGTTCCCTGGGAACATGACTGCGGTTTGATTCTGGACACCTGTGTCCTGGGAACAAGACTGAGGTTTGATTCTGCAACCCTGTGGCTTGGGAACATGACTGAGGTTTGTTTCTGGAAGCCTGTTCTCTGGGAACATGACTGAGGTTTGATTCTGGACACCTGTGTCCTGGGAACATGACTGAGGTTTGATTGTTGAAACCTGTGGCCTTCGAACATGACTCAGGTTGATTCTGGAACCATGTGTCCTGGGAATATGACTGAGGTTTGATTCTGGAAACCTTTGTCCTGGGAAAATGACTGAGGTTTCATTGTGGAAACATGTGGCCTGGGATCATGACTGAGGTTTGATGGTGGAACCCTCTGGCCTGGCAAAATGACTGAGGCTTGATTCTGGAGCCCTGTTTACTGGGAACAAGACTGAGGTTTAATGGCAGAAACCTGTGGACTGGCAACATGACTGAGGCTTGATTTGGAACCCTGTGCACGGGGACCATGACTGAGGCCTGATACTGGAACCCCGTGGCATGGGAACATGACATTGGTTTGATTCTGGAGCCCTGTTTACTGGGAACATGACTGAGGTTTCATGGTTGAATCCTGTGGCCTGGCAACATGATTGAGGTTTGATAGTGGAACCCTCAGGCTTGGGAACATGAGTGAGGCTTGATGGTGGAACACTGTGGCCTGGCAACATGCCTGAGGTTTGATGGTGGAACCCTGTGGCTTGGCAAGATGACTTAGGTTAGATTGTGGAACACTCTGACCTGGGAACATGAGTGAGGCTTGATGGTGGAACCGTGGCCTGGCAACAGGACTGAGGTTTGATTGTGGAACCCTCTGGCCTGGGAATATGACTGAGGTTTAATTGTGGAACCCTGTGGCCTGGGAACATGACTGGGATTTGATTTCTGAAACCTGTGTCCAGGGAACATGACTGAGGTTTTATTCTGGAACCCTGTGTCCTGGGAACACGACTGAGGTTTGATTCTGTAACCATGTGGCCTGGGAATATGACTGAGGTTTGATTCTGGAAACCATTGACCTGGGAACATGACTGATGTTAGAATGTGGAATCCTGTGGCCTGGGAACATGACATCGGTTTGGATTCTGGTACCCTGTTGCCTGGGAACATGAAATCGGTTTGATTCTGTAAACCTGAGGTCTGGGAATATGACTGAGGTTTGATTGTGGTACCCTATGGCCTGGCAAAATGACTGAGGTTTGATTCTGGATGCCTGTGGCCTGGGAACATGACTGAGGCATGATTCTGGAACCCTGTGGCCTGGGAACATGACATCTGTTTAGATTGTGGAATACTGTGCCCCGGGAACCTGACTGAGCCTTGGTTCTGGAACCCTGTGGACTGGGAATATGACTGAGGTTTTATTCTGGAACCCTGTAGCCTGGGACCATAACTGAGGATTGATTCTGGAACCCTGTGGCCTAGGCACATGACAACGGTGGATTCTGGAACCCTGTGGACTAGGAACATGACTGAGGTTTTATTCTGGAACTTTGTAGCCTGGGAACATAACTGAGGATTGATTCTGGAACCCTGTGGCCTGGGAACATGACATGGGTGGATTCTGGAACCCTGAGGCCTGGTAACATGACATCTGTTTAGATTGTGGAATACTGTGCCCCGGGAACCTGACTGAGCCTTGGTTCTGGAACCGGGTGGACTGGGAATATGACTGAGGTTTTATTCTGGAACCCTGTAGCCTGGGACCATAACTGAGGATTGATTCTGGAACCCTGTGGCCTAGGCACATGACAACGGTGGATTCTGGAACCCTGTGGACTAGGAACATGACTGAGGTTTTATTCTGGAACTTTGTAGCCTGGGAACATAACTGAGGATTGATTCTGGATCCCTGTGGCCTGGGAACATAACATGGGTGGATTCTGGAACCCTGAGGCCTGGGAACAAGACATCTGTTTAGATTGTGGAATACTGTGACCCGGGAACCTAACTGAGCCTTGGTTCTGGAACCCTATGTACTGGGAATATGACTGAGCTTTTATTCTGGAACCCTGTAGCCTGTGAACATAACTGAGGATTGATTCTGGAACCCTGTGGCCTGGGAACATGACATGGGTGGATTCTGGAACCCTGAGGCCTGGGAACATGACATCTGTTTAGATTGTGGAATACTGTGACCCGGGAACCTGACTGAGCCTTGATTCTGGAACCCTATGGACTGGGAACATGACTGAGGTTTTATTCCGGAACCCTGTAGCCTGCGAACATAACTGAGGATTGATTCTGGAACCCTGTGGCCTGGCAGCATGACATCGGTGGATTCTGGAACTCTGTGGCCTGGGAACCTGCGAACCGTTTGACTCTGGTACCCTGTGGCCTGGGAACTTGTCTGAGGTTTGATGGTGGAAACCTGTGGCCTGGCAACATGACTGAGAATTGACTCTGGAAGACTGTGGCCAGGGAACATGATATCGGGTTGATTCTGGACACCTGTGTCCTGGGAACAAGACTGAGGTTTGATTCTGCAACCCTGTGGCTTGGGAACATGACTGAGGTTTGTTTCTGGAAGCCTGTTCTCTGGGAACATGACTGAGGTTTGATTCTGGACACCTGTGTCCTGGGAACATGACTGAGGTTTGATTGTTGAAACCTGTGGCCTTCGAACATGACTCAGGTTGATTCTGGAACCATGTGTCCTGGGAATATGACCGAGGTTTCATTGTGGAAACATGTGGCCTGGGATCATGACTGAGGTTTGATGGTGGAACACTCTGGTCTGGCAAAATGACTGAGGCTTGATTCTAGAGCCTTGTTTACTGGGAACATGACTGAGGTTTGATGGCAGAAACCTGTGGACTGGCAACATGACTGAGGTTTGATTTGGAACCCTGTGCACGGGGACCATGACTGAGGCTGATACTGGAACCCCGTGGCATGGGAAAATGACATTGGTTTGATTCTGGAACCCTGTTTACTGGGAACATGACTGAGGTTTCATGGTTGAATCCTGTGGCCTGGCAACATGATTGAGGTTTGATAGTGGAACCCTCAGGCTTGGGAACATGAGTGAGGCTTGATGGTGGAACACTGTGGCCTGGCAATATGCCTGAGGTTTGATGGTGGAACCCTGTGGCTTGGCAAGATGGCTTAGGTTAGATTGTGGAACACTCTGACCTGGGAACATGACTGAGGCTTGATGGTGGAACCGTGGCCTGGCAACAGGACTGAGGTTTGATTGTGGAACCCTCTGGCCTGGGAATATGACTGGGGTTTAATTGTGGAACCCTGTGGCCTGGGAACATGACTGGGATTTAATTTCTGAAACCTGTGTCCAGGGAGCATGACTGAGGTTTTATTCTGGAACCCTGTGTCCTAGGAACACGACTGAGGTTTGATTCTGTAACCATGTGGCCTGGGAATATGACTGAGGTTTGATTGTGGTACCGTATGGCCTGGCAACATGACTGAGGTTTGATTCTGGATGCCTGTGGCCTGGGAACATGACTGGGATTTGATTTTTGAAACCTGTGTCCAGGGAAAATGACTGAGGTTTTATTCTGGAACCCTGTGTCCTGGGAACACGACTGAGGTTTGATTCTGGAACCATGTGGCCTGGGAATATGACTTAGGTTTGATTCTGGAAACCATTGGCCTGGAAACATGACTGATGTTAGAGTGTGGACTCCTGTGCCTTGGGAACATGACATCGGTTTGGATTCTGGTACCCTGTTGCCTGGAAACATGAAATCGGTTTGATTCTGGAAACCTTAGGCCTGGGAATATGACTGAGGTTTGATGGTGGTACCCTATGGCCTGGCAACATGACTGAGGTTTGATTCTGGATCCCTGTGGCCTGGGAACATGACATCTGTTTAGATTGTGGAATACTGTGCCCGGGAACATGACTGAGCCTTGGTTCTGGACCCCTGTGGACTGGGAACATGACTGAGGTTTTATTCTGGAACCCTGTAGCCTGCGAACATAACTGAGGATTGATTCTGGAACCCTGTGGCCTGGCCGCATGACATCGGTGGATTCTGGAACTCTGTGGCCTGGGAACCTGCGAACGGTTTGACTCTGGTACCCTGTGGCCTGGGAACATGTCTGAGGTTTGATGGTGGAAACCTGTGGCCTGGCAACATGACTGAGGATTGACTCTGGAAGACTGTGGCCAGGGAACATGATATCTGGTTGATTCTGGAAACCTGTGTCCTGGGAACAAGACTGAAGTTTGATTCTGGAACCCTGTGGCCTGGGAACATGACTGAGGTTTGTTTCTGGAAGCCTGTTCCCTGGGAACATGACTGCGGTTTGATTCTGGACACCTGTGTCCTGGGAACAAGACTGAGGTTTGATTCTGCAACCCTGTGGCTTGGGAACATGACTGAGGTTTGTTTCTGGAAGCCTGTTCTCTGGGAACATGACTGAGGTTTGATTCTGGACACCTGTGTCCTGGGAACATGACTGAGGTTTGATTGTTGAAACCTGTGGCCTTCGAACATGACTCAGGTTGATTCTGGAACCATGTGTCCTGGGAATATGACTGAGGTTTGATTCTGGAAACCTTTGGCCTGGGAAAATGACTGAGGTTTCATTGTGGAAACATGTGGCCTGGGATCATGACTGACGTTTGATGGTGGAACACTCTGGCCTGGCAAAATGACTGAGGCTTGATTCTGGAGCCCTGTTTACTGGGAACATGACTGAGGTTTGATGGCAGAAACCTGTGGACTGGCAACATGACTGAGGTTTGATTTGGAACCCTGTGCACGGGGACCATGACTGAGGCCTGATACTGGAACCCCGTGGCATGGGAACATGACATTGGTTTGATTCTGGAGCCCTGTTTACTGGGAACATGACTGAGGTTTCATGGTTGAATCCTGTGGCCTGGCAACATGATTGAGGTTTGATAGTGGAACCCTCAGGCTTGGGAACATGAGTGAGGCTTGATGGTGGAACACTGTGGCTTGGCAAGATGACTTAGGTTAGATTGTGGAACACTCTGACCTGGGAACATGACTGAGGCTTGATGGTGGAACCGTGGCCTGGCAACAGGACTGAGGTTTGATTGTGGAACCCTCTGGCCTGGGAATATGACTGAGGTTTAATTGTGGAACCCTGTGGCCTGGGAACATGACTGGGATTTGATTTCTGAAACCTGTGTCCAGGGAACATGACTGAGGTTTTATTCTGGAACCCTGTGTCCTGGGAACACGACTGAGTTTTGATTCTGTAACCATGTGGCCTGGGAATAAGAATGAGGTTTGATTCTGGGAACCATTGGCCTGGGAACATGACTGATGTTAGAATGTGGAATCCTGTGGCCTGGGAACATGACATCGGTTTGGATTCTGGTACCCTGTTGCCTGGGAACATGAAATCAGTTTGATTCTGTAAACCTGAGGTCTGGGAATATGACTGAGGTTTGATTGTGGTACCCTATGGCCTGGCAACATGACTGAGGTTTGATTCTGGATGCCTGTGGCCTGGGAACATGACTGAGGCATGATTCTGGAAACCATTGGCCTGGGAACATGACTGATGTTAGAGTGTGGAATCCTGTGCCCTGGCAACATGACATCGGTTTGGATTCTGGTACCCTGTTGCCGGGAAACATGAAATCGGTTTGATTCTGGAAACCTTAGGCCTGGGAATATGACTGAGGTTTGATGGTGGTACCCTATGGCCTGGCAACATGACTGAGGTTTGATATTGGATCCCTGTGGCCTGGGAACATGACATCTGTTTAGATTGTGGAATACTGTGGCCCGGGAACCTGACTGAGCCTTGGTTCTGGACCCCTGTGGACTGGGAACATGACTGAGGTTTTATTCTGGAACCCTGTGTCCTGTTAACATGACATGGGTGGATTCTGGAACCCTGAGGCCTGGGAACATGAAATCTGTTTAGATTGTGGAATACTGTGGCCTGGGAACTTGACTGAGCCTTGGTTCTGGAAACCTGTAGACTGGGAATATGACTGAGGTTTTATTCTGGAGCCGTGTAGCCTGGGAACATAACTGAGGATTCACTTTGGAACCCTGTGGCCCAGGAACATGACATGGGTGGATTCTGGAAACCTGAGGCCTTGGAACATGACATCTGTTTAGATTGTGGAATACTGTGGCCCGGGAACCTGACTGAGCCTTGGTTCTGGAACCCTGTGGACTGGGAACATGACTGAGGTTTTATTCTGGAACCCTGTAGCCTGGGAACATAACTGAGGATTGATTCTGGAAGCCTGTGGCCTGGGAACATGACATCGGTGGATTCTGGAACACTGTGGCCTGGGAACCTGCGAACGGTTTGACTCTGGAACCCTGTGGCCTGGGAACACGAAATCGGTTCGATTCCGGAAATCTGAGGCCTGGCAACATGACTGAGGTTTGATTCTGGATCTCTGTGTCCTGGGAAAAAGACTGAGGCGTGATTCTGAAGACCTGTGGCCTGGAAACATGACATCTGTTTAGATTGTGGAATACTTTGGCCCGGGAACCTGACTGAGCCTTGGTTCTGGAACACTGTGCACTAGGAACATGACTGAGGTTTTATTCTGGAAACCTGTAGCCTGGGAACATAACTGAGGATTGATTCTGGAACCCTGTGTCCCGGGAACATAACATGGGTGGATTCTGGAACCCTGAGGCCTGGGAACAAGACATCTGTTTAGATTGTGGAATACTGTGACCCGGGAACCTGACTGAGCCTTGGTTCTGCAACCCTATGTACTGGGAATATGACTGAGGTTTTATTCTGGAACCCTGTAGCCTGGGAACATAACTGAGGATTGATTCTGGAACCCTGTGGCCTGGGAACATGACATGGGTGGATTCTGGAACCCTGAGGCCTGGGAACATGACATCTGTTTAGATTGTGGAATACTGTGCCCCGGGTACCTGACTGAGCCTTGATTCTGGAACCCTGTGGACTGGGAACATGACTGAGGTTTTATTCCGGAACCCTGTAGCCTGCGAACATAACTGAGGATTGATTCTGGAACCCTGTGGCCTGGCCGCATGACATCGGTGGACTCTGGAACTCTGTGGCCTGGGAACCTGCGAACGGTTTGACTCTGGTACCCTGTGGCCTGGGAACATGTCTGAGGTTTGATGGTGGAAACCTGTGGCCTGGCAACATGACTGAGGATTGATTCTGGAAGACTGTGGCCAGGGAACATGATATCTGGTTGATTCTGGAAACCTGTGTCCTGGGAACAAGACTGAAGTTTGATTCTGGAACCCTGTGGCCTGGGAATATGACTGAGGTTTGTTTCTGGAAGCCTGTTCCCTGGGAACATGACTGCGGTTTGATTCTGGACACCTGTGTCCTGGGAACAAGACTGAGGTTTGATTCTGCAACCCTCTGGCTTGGGAACATGACTGAGGTTTGTTTCTGGAAGCCTGTTCTCTGGGAACATGACTGAGGTTTGATTCTGGACACCTGTGTCCTGGGAACATGACTGAGGTTTGATTGTTGAAACCTGTGGCCTTCGAACATGACTCAGGTTGATTCTGGAACCATGTGTCCTGGGAATATGAGTGAGGTTTGATTCTGGAAACCTTTGTCCTGGGAAAATGACTGAGGTTTCATTGTGGAAACATGTGGCCTGGGATCATGACTGAGGTTTGATGGTGGAACCCTCTGGCCTGGCAAAATGACTGAGGCTTGATTCTGGAGCCCTGTTTACTGGGAACAAGACTGAGGTTTGATGGCAGAAACCTGTGGACTGGCAACATGACAGAGGTTTGATTTGGAACCCTGTGCACGGGGACCATGACTCAGGCCTGATACTGGAACCCCGTGGCATGGGAACATGACATTGGTTTGATTCTGGAGCCCTGTTTACTGGGAACATGACTGAGGTTTCATGGTTGAATCCTGTGGCCTGGCAACATGCCTGAGGTTTGATGGTGGAACCCTGTGGCTTGGCAAGATGACTTAGGTTAGATTGTGGAACACTCTGACCTGGGCACATGACTGAGGCTTGATGGTGGAACCGTGGCCTGGCAACAGGACTGAGGTTTGATTGTGGAACCCTCTGGCCTGGGAATATGAGTGAGGTTTAATTGTGGAACCCTGTGGCCTGGGAACATGACTGGGATTTGATTTCTGAAACCTGTGTCCAAGGAACATGACTGAGGTTTTATTCTGGAACCCTGTGTCCTGGGAACACGACTGAGGTTTGATTCTGTAACCATGTGGCCTGGGAATATGACTGAGGTTTGATTCTGGAAACCATTGGCCTGGGAACATGACTGATGTTAGAATGTGGAATCCTGTGGCCTGGGAACATGACATCCGTTTGGATTCTGGTACCCTGTTGCCTGGGAACATGAAATCGGTTTGATTCTGTAAACCTGAGGTCTGGGAATATGACAGAGGTTTGATTGTGGTACCCTATGGCCTGGCAACATGACTGAGGTTTGATTCTGGATGCCTGTGGCCTGGGAACATGACTGAGGCATGATTCTGGAAACCTGTGGCCTGGGAACATGACATCTGTTTAGATTATGGAATACTGTGCCCCGGGAACCTGACTGAGCCTTGGTTCTGGACCCCTGTGGACTGGGAACATGACTGAGGTTTTATTCTGGAACCCTGTGTCCTGTTAACATGACATGGGTGGATTCTGGAACCCTGAGGCCTGGCAACATGAAATCTGTTTAGATTGTGGAATACTGTGGCCTGGGAACTTGACTGAGCCTTGGTTCTAGAAACCTGTGGACTGGGAATATGACTGAGGTTTTATTCTGGAGCCGTGTAGCCTGGGAACATAACTGAGGATTCACTTTGGAACCCTGTGGCCCAGGAACATGACATGGGTGGATTCTGGAAACCTGAGACCTTGGAACATGACATCTGTTTAGATTGTGGAATACTGTGGCCCGGGAAACTGACTGAGCCTTGGTTCTGGAACCCTGTGGACTGGGAACATGACTGAGGTTTTATTCTGGAACCCTGTAGCCTGGAACATAACTGAGGATTGATTCTGGAAGCCTGTGGCCTGGGAACATGACATCGGTGGATTCTGGAACACTGTGGCCTGGGAACCTGCGAACGGTTTGACTCTGGAACCCTGTGGCCTGGGAACACGAAATCGGTTTGATTCCGGAAATCTGAGGCCTGGCAACATGACTGAGGTTTGATTCTGGATCTCTGTGGCCTGGGAAAATGAATGAGGCGTGATTCTGAAGACCTGTGGCCTGGAAACATGACATCTGTTTAGATTGTGGAATACTTTGGCCCGGGAACCTGACTGAGTCTTGGTTCTGGAACACTGTGCACTAGGAACATGACTGAGGTTTTATTCTGGAACCCTGTAGCCTGGGAACGTAACTGAGGATTGATTCTGGAACCCTGTGGCCTGGGAACATAACATGGGTGGATTCTGGAACCCTGAGGCCTGGGAACAAGACATCTGTTTAGATTGTGGAATACTGTGACCCGGGAACCTGACTGAGCCTTGGTTCTGGAACCCTATGTACTGGGAATATGACTGAGGTTTTATTCTGGAACCCTGTAGCCTGGGAACATAACTGAGGATTGATTCTGGAACCCTGTGGCCTGGGAACATGACATGGGTGGATTCTGGAACCCTGAGGCCTGGGAACATGACATCTGTTTAGATTGTGGAATACTGTGGCCTGGGAACTTGACTGAGCCTTGGTTCTAGAAACCTGTGGACTGGGAATATGACTGAGGTTTTATTCTGGAGCCGTGTAGCCTGGGAACATAACTGAGGATTCACTTTGGAACCCTGTGGCCCAGGAACATGACATGGGTGGATTCTGGAAAACTGAGACCTTGGAACATGACATCTGTTTAGATTGTGGAATACTGTGGCCCGGGTACCTGACTGAGCCTTGGTTCTGGAACCCTGTGGACTGGGAACATGACTGAGGTTTTATTCTGGAACCCTGTAGCCTGGGAACATAACTGAGGAATGATTCTGGAAGCCTGTGGCCTGGGAACATGACATCGGTGGATTCTGGAACACTGTGGCCTGGGAACCTGCGAACGGTTTGACTCTGGTACCCTTTGACCTGGGAACATGTCTGAGGTTTGATGGTGTAAACCTGTGGCCTGGCAACATGACTGAGGATTGATTCTGGAAGACTGTGGCCAGGAAACATGATATCTGGTTGATTCTGGAAACCTGTGTCCTGGGAACAAGACTGAAGTTTGATTCTGGAACCCTGTGGCCTGGGAACATGACTGAGGTTTGTTTCTGGAAGCCTGTTCCCTGGGAACATGACTGCGGTTTGATTCTGGACACCTGTGTCCTGGGAACAAGACTGAGGTTTGATTCTGCAACCCTGTGGCTTGGGAACATGACTGAGGTTTGTTTCTGGAAGCCTGTTCTCTGGGAACATGACTGAGGTTTGATTCTGGACACCTGTGTCCTGGGAACAAGACTGAGGTTTGATTCTGCAACCCTGTGGCTTGGGAACATGACTGAGGTTTGTTTCTGGAAGCCTGTTCTCTGGGAACATGACTGAGGTTTGATTCTGGACACCTGTGTCCTGGGAACATGACTGAGGTTTGATTGTTGAAACCTGTGGCCTTCGAACATGACTCAGGTTGATTCTGGAACCATGTGTCCTGGGAATATGACTGAGGTTTGATTCTGGAAACCTTTGGCCTGGGAAAATGACTGAGGTTTCATTGTGGAAACATGTGGCCTGGGATCATGACTGACGTTTGATGGTGGAACACTCTGGCCTGGCAAAATGACTGAGGCTTGATTCTGGAGCCCTGTTTACTGGGAACATGACTGAGGTTTGATGGCAGAAACCTGTGGACTGGCAACATGACTGAGGTTTGATTTGGAACCCTGTGCACGGGGACCATGACTGAGGCCTGATACTGGAACCCCGTGGCATGGGAACATGACATTGGTTTGATTCTGGAGCCCTGTTTACTGGGAACATGACTGAGGTTTCATGGTTGAATCCTGTGGCCTGGCAACATGATTGAGGTTTGATAGTGGAACCCTCAGGCTTGGGAACATGAGTGAGGCTTGATGGTGGAACCCTGTGGCTTGGCAAGATGACTTAGGTTAGATTGTGGAACACTCTGACCTGGGAACATGACTGAGGCTTGATGGTGGAACCGTGGCCTGGCAACAGGACTGAGGTTTGATTGTGGAACCCTCTGGCCTGGGAATATGACTGAGGTTTAATTGTGGAACCCTGTGGCCTGGGAACATGACTGGGATTTGATTTCTGAAACCTGTGTCCAGGGAACATGACTGAGGTTTTATTCTGGAACCCTGTGTCCTGGGAACATGACTTGGGTGGATTCTGGAACCTTGAGGCCTGGGAACATAAAATCTGTATATATTGTGGAATACTGTGGCCTGGGAACTTGACTGAGCCTTGGTTCTGGAAACCTGTGGACTGGGAATATGACTGAGGTTTTATTCTGGAGCCGTGTAGCCTGGGAACATAACTGAGGATTCACTTTGAAACCCTGTGGCCCAGGAACATGACATGGGTGGATTCTGGAAACCTGAGGCCTTGGAACATGACATCTGTTTAGATTGTGGAACACTGCGGCCTGGGAAACTGCGAACGGTTTGACTCTGGGACCCTGTGGCCTGGGAACATGTCTGAGGTTCGGTGGTGGAAACCTGTGGCCTGGCAAAATGACTGAGGTTTGATTCTGAAAGACTGTGGCCAGGGAACATGATATCGGGTTGATTCTGGAAACCTGTGTCCTGGGAACAAGACTGAGGTATGATTCTGGAACCCTGTGGCCTGGGAACATGACTGAGGTTTGTTTCTGGAAGCCTGTTCTCTGGGAACATGACTGAGGTTTGATTCTGGACACCTGTGTCCTGGGAACATGACTGAGGTTTGATTGTTGAAACCTGTGGCCTGCGAACATGACTCAGATTTGATTCTGGAACCATGTGTCCAGAGGAATATGACTGAGGTATGATTCTGGAAACCTTTGTCCTGGGAAAATGACTGAGGTTTCATTGTGGAAACATGTGGCCTGGGATCATGACTGAGGTTTGATGGTGGAACACTCTGGCCTGGCAAAATGACGGAGGCTTGATTCTGGAACCCTGTGGCCTGGGAACTTGACTGAGGTTGGATGGCAGAAACCTGTGGACTGGCAACATGACTGAGGTTTGATTGTGTAACCCTGTGCACGGGGACCATGACTGAGGCCTGATACTGGAACCCCGTGGCGTGGGAACATGACATTGGTTTGATTCTGGAACCCTGTTTACTGGGAACATGACTGAGGCTTGATGGTGGAACCCTGTGGCCTGGCAATATGACTTAGGTTTGATTGTGGAACACTCTGGCCTGGGAACATGACTGAGGCTTGATGGTGGAACCGTGGCCTGGCAACAGGACTGAGGTTTGATTGTGGAACGCTCTGGCCTGGGAATATGACTGAGGTTTAATTGTGGAACCCTGTGGCCTGGGAACATGACTGGGATTTGATTTCTGAAACCTGTGTCCAGGGAACATGACTGAGGTTTTATTCTGGAAACCTGTGTCTTGGGAACACGACTGAGTTTTTATTCTGGAACCATGTGGCCTGGGAATATGAGTGAGGTTTGATTCTGGAAACCATTGGCCTGGGAACATGACTGATGTTAGAGTGTGCAATCCTGAGGCCTGGGAACATGACATCGGTTTGGATTCTGGTACCCTGTTGCCTGGGAACACGAAATCGGTTTGATTCCGGAAATCTGAGGCCTGGCAACATGACTGAGGTTTGATTCTGGATCTCTGTGGACTGGGAAAATGACTGAGGCGTGATTCTGAAGACCTGTGGCCTGGAAACATGACATCTGTTTAGATTGTGGAATACTTTGGCCCGGGAACCTGACTGAGCCTTGGTTCTGGAACACTGTGCACTAGGAACATGACTGAGGATTTATTCTGGAACCCTGTAGCCTGGGAACATAACTGAGGATTGATTCTGGAACCCTGTGGCCTGGGAACATAACATGGGTGGATTCTGGAACCCTGAGGCCTGGGAACAAGACATCTGTTTAGATTGTGGAATACTGTGACCCGGGAACCTGACTGAGCCTTGGTTCTGGAACCCTATGTACTGGGAATATGACTGAGGTTTTATTCTGGAACCCTGTAGCCTGGGAACATAACTGAGGATTGATTCTGGAACCCTGTGGCCTGGGAACATGACATGGGTGGATTCTGGAACCCTGAGGCCTGGGAACATGACATCTGTTTAGATTGTGGAATACTGTGCCCCGGGTACCTGACTGAGCCTTGATTCTGGAACCCTGTGGACTGGGAACATGACTGAGGTTTTATTCCGGAACCCTGTAACTTGCGAACATAACTGAGGATTGATTCTGGAACCCTGTGGCCTGGCCGCATGACATCGGTGGATTCTGAAACTCTGTGGCCTGGGAACCTGCGAACGGTTTGACTCTGGTACCCTGTGGCCTGGGAACATGTCTGAGGTTTGATGGTGGAAACCTTTGGCCTAGCAACATGACTGAGGATTGATTCTGGAAGACTGTGGCCAGGGAACATGATATCTGGTTGATTCTGGAAACCTGTGTCCTGGGAACAAGACTGAAGTTTGATTCTGGAACCCTGTGGCCTGGGAACATGACTGAGGTTTGTTTCTGGAAGCCTGTTCCCTGGGAACATGACTGCGGTTTGATTCTGGACACCTGTGTCCTGGGTACAAGACTGAGGTTTGATTCTGCAACCCTGTGGCTTGGGAACATGACTGAGGTTTGTTTCTGGAATCCTGTTCTCTGGGAACATGACTGAGGTTTGATTCTGGACACCTGTGTCCTGGGAACATGACTGAGGTTTGATTGTTGAAACCTGTGGCCCGCGAACATGACTCAGGTTTGATTCTGGAACCATGTGTCCTGGGAATATGACTGAGGTTTGATTCTGGAAACCTTTGGCCTGGGAAAATGACTGAGGTTTCATTGTGGAAACATGTGGCCTGGGATCATGACTGACGTTTGATGGTGGAACACTCTGGCCTGGCAAAATGACTGAGGCTTGATTCTGGAGCCCTGTTTACTGGGAACATGACTGAGGTTTGATGGCAGAAACCTGTGGACTGGCAACATGACTGAGGTTTGATTTGGAACCCTGTGCACGGGGACCGTGACTGAGGCCTGATACTGGAACCCCGTGGCATGGGAACATGACATTGGTTTGATTCTGGAGCCCTGTTTACTGGGAACATGACTGAGGTTTCATGGTTGAATCCTGTGGCCTGGCAACATGCCTGAGGTTTGATGGTGGAACCCTGTGGCTTGGCAAGATGACTTAGGTTAGATTGTGGAACACTCTGACCTGGGCACATGACTGAGGCTTGATGGTGGAACCATGGCCTGGCAACAGGACTGAGGTTTGATTGTGGAACCCTCTGGCCTGGGAATATGAGTGAGGTTTAATTGTGGAACCCTGTGGCCTGGGAACATGACTGGGATTTGATTTCTGAAACCTGTGTCCAGGGAACATGACTGAGGTTTTATTCTGGAACCCTGTGTCCTGGGAACACGACTGAGGTTTGATTCTGTAACCATGTGGCCTGGGAATATGACTGAGGTTTGATTCTGGAAACCATTGGCCTGGGAATATGACTGATGTTAGAATGTGGAATCCTGTGGCCTGGGAACATGACATCGGTTTGTATTCTGGTACCCTGTTGCCTGGGAACATGAAATCGGTTTGATTCTGTAAACCTGAGGTCTGGGAATATGACAGAGGTTTGATTGTGGTACCCTATGGCCTGGCAACATGACTGAGGTTTGATTCTGGATGCCTGTGGCCTGGGAACATGACTGAGGCATGATTCTGGAAACCTGTGGCCTGGGAACATGACATCTGTTTAGATTATGGAATACTGTGCCCCGGGACCCTGACTGAGCCTTGGTTCTGGACCCCTGTGGACTGGGAACATGACTGAGGTTTTATTCTGGAACCCTGTGTCCTGTTAACATGACATGGGTGGATTCTGGAACCCTGAGGCCTGGCAACATGAAATCTGTTTAGATTGTGGAATACTGTGGCCTGGGAACTTGGCTGAGCCTTGGTTCTGGAAACCTGTAGACTGGGAATATGACTGAGGTTTTATTCTGGAGCCGTGTAGCCTGGGAGCATAACTGAGGATTCACTTTGGAACCCTGTGGCCCAGGAACATGACATGGGTGGATTCTGGAAACCTGAGGCCTTGGAACATGACATCTGTTTAGATTGTGGAATACTGTGGCCCGGGTACCTGACTGAGCCTTAGTTCTGGAACCCTGTGGACTGGGAACATGACTGAGGTTTTATTCTGGAACCCTGTAGCCTGGGAACATAACTGAGGATTGATTCTGGAAGCCTGTGGCCTGGGAACATGACATCGGTGGATTCTGGAACACTGTGGCCTGGGAACCTGCGAACGGTTTGACTCTGGAACCCTGTGGCCTGGGAACACGAAATCGGTTCGATTCCGGAAATCTGAGGCCTGGCAACATGACTGAGGTTTGATTCTGGATCTCTGTGTCCTGGGAAAAAGACTGAGGCGTGATTCTGAAGACCTGTGGCCTGGAAACATGACATCTGTTTAGATTGTGGAATACTTTGGCCCGGGGACCTGACTGAGCCTTGGTTCTGGAACACTGTGCACTAGGAACATGACTGAGGTTTTATTCTGGAACCCTGTAGCCTGGGAACATAACTGAGGATTGATTCTGGAACCCTGTGTCCTGGGAACATAACATGGGTGGATTCTGGAACCCTGAGGCCTGGGAACAAGACATCTGTTTAGATTGTGGAATACTGTGACCCGGGAACCTGACTGAGCCTTGGTTCTGCAACCCTATGTACTGGGAATATGACTGAGGTTTTATTCTGGAACCCTGTAGCCTGGGAACATAACTGAGGATTGATTCTGGAACCCTGTGGCCTGGGAACATGACATGGGTGGATTCTGGAACCCTGAGGCCTGGGAACATGACATCTGTTTAGATTGTGGAATACTGTGCCCCGGGTACCTGACTGAGCCTTGATTCTGGAACCCTGTGGACTGGGAACATGACTGAGGTTTTATTCCGGAACCCTGTAGCCTGCGAAAATAACTGAGGATTGATTCTGGAACCCTGTGGCCTGGCCGCATGACATCGGTGGATTCTGGAACTCTGTGGCCTGGGAACCTGCCAACGGTTTGACTCTGGTACCCTGTGGCCTGGGAACATGTCTGAGGTTTGATGGTGGAAACCTGTGGCCTGGCAACATGACTGAGGATTGATTCTGGAAGACTGTGGCCAGGGAACATGATATCTGGTTGATTCTGGAAACCTGTGTCCTGGGAAAAAGACTGAAGTTTGATTCTGGAACCCTGTGGCCTGGGAACATGACTGAGGTTTGTTTCTGGAAGCCTGTTCCCTGGGAACATGACTGCGGTTTGATTCTGGACACCTGTGTCCTGGGAACAAGACTGAGGTTTGATTCTGCAACCCTCTGGCTTGGGAACATGACTGAGGTTTGTTTCTAGAAGCCTGTTCTCTGGGAACATGACTGAGGTTTGATTCTGGACACCTGTGTCCTGGGAACATGACTGAGGTTTGATTGTTGAAACCTGTGGCCTTCGAACATGACTCAGGTTGATTCTGGAACCATGTGTCCTGGGAATATGAGTGAGGTTTGATTCTGGAAACCTTTGTCCTGGGAAAATGACTGAGGTTTCATTGTGGAAACATGTGGCCTGGGATCATGACTGAGGTTTGATGGTGGAACCCTCTGGCCTGGCAAAATGACTGAGGCTTGATTCTGGAGCCCTGTTTACTGGGAACAAGACTGAGGTTTGATGGCAGAAACCTGTGGACTGGCAACATGACTGAGGTTTGATTTGGAACCCTGTGCACGGGGACCATGACTGAGGCCTGATACTGGAACCCCGTGGCATGGGAACATGACATTGGTTTGATTCTGGAGCCCTGTTTACTGGGAACATGACTGAGGTTTCATGGTTGAATCCTGTGGCCTGGCAACATGCCTGAGGTTTGATGGTGGAACCCTGTGGCTTGGCAAGATGACTTAGGTTAGATTGTGGAACACTCTGACCTGGGCACATGACTGAGGCTTGATGGTGGAACCGTGGCCTGGCAACAGGACTGAGGTTTGATTGTGGAACCCTCTGGCCTGGGAATATGAGTGAGGTTTAATTGTGGAACCCTGTGGCCTGGGAACATGACTGGGATTTGATTTCTGAAACCTGTGTCCAATGAACATGACTGAGGTTTTATTCTGGAACCCTGTGTCCTGGGAACACGACTGAGGTTTGATTCTGTAACCATGTGGCCTGGGAATATGACTGAGGTTTGATTCTGGAAACCATTGGCCTGGGAACATGACTGATGTTAGAATGTGGAATCCTGTGGCCTGGGAACATGACATCCGTTTGGATTCTGGTACCCTGTTGCCTGGGAACATGAAATCGGTTTGATTCTGTAAACCTGAGGTCTGGGAATATGACAGAGGTTTGATTGTGGTACCCTATGGCCTGGCAACATGACTGAGGTTTGATTCTGGATGCCTGTGGCCTGGGAACATGACTGAGGCATGATTCTGGAAACCTGTGGCCTGGGAACATGACATCTGTTTAGATTATGGAATACTGTGCCCCGGGAACCTGACTGAGCCTTGGTTCTGGACCCCTGTGGACTGGGAACATGACTGAGGTTTTATTCTGGAACCCTGTGTCCTGTTAACATGACATGGGTGGATTCTGGAACCCTGAGGCCTGGCAACATGAAATCTGTTTAGATTGTGGAATACTGTGGCCTGGGAACTTGACTGAGCCTTGGTTCTAGAAACCTGTGGACTGGGAATATGACTGAGGTTTTATTCTGGAGCCGTGTAGCCTGGGAACATAACTGAGGATTCACTTTGGAACCCTGTGGCCCAGGAACATGACATGGGTGGATTCTGGAAACCTGAGACCTTGGAACATGACATCTGTTTAGATTGTGGAATACTGTGGCCCGGGAAACTGACTGAGCCTTGGTTCTGGAACCCTGTGGACTGGGAACATGACTGAGGTTTTATTCTGGAACCCTGTAGCCTGGAACATAACTGAGGATTGATTCTGGAAGCCTGTGGCCTGGGAACATGACATCGGTGGATTCTGGAACACTGTGGCCTGGGAACCTGCGAACGGTTTGACTCTGGAACCCTGTGGCCTGGGAACACGAAATCGGTTTGATTCCGGAAATCTGAGGCCTGGCAACATGACTGAGGTTTGATTCTGGATCTCTGTGGCCTGGGAAAATGACTGAGGCGTGATTCTGAAGACCTGTGGCCTGGAAACATGACATCTGTTTAGATTGTGGAATACTTTGGCCCGGGAACCTGACTGAGCCTTGGTTCTGGAACACTGTGCACTAGGAACATGACTGAGGTTTTATTCTGGAACCCTGTAGCCTGGGAACATAACTGAGGATTGATTCTGGAACCCTGTGGCCTGGGAACATAACATGGGTAGATTCTGGAACCCTGAGGCCTGGGAACAAGACATCTGTTTAGATTGTGGAATACTGTGACCCGGGAACCTGACTGAGCCTTGGTTCTGGAACCCTATGTACTGGGAATATGACTGAGGTTTTATTCTGGAACCCTGTAGCCTGGGAACATAACTGAGGATTGATTCTGGAACCCTGTGGCCTGGGAACATGACATGGGTGGATTCTGGAACCCTGAGGCCTGGGAACATGACATCTGTGTAGATTGTGGAATACTGTGGCCTGGGAAATTGACTGAGCCTTGGTTCTAGAAACCTGTGGACTGGGAATATGACTGAGGTTTTATTCTGGAGCCGTGTAGCCTGGGAACATAACTGAGGATTCACTTTGGAACCCTGTGGCCCAGGAACATGACATGGGTGGATTCTGGAAAACTGAGACCTTGGAACATGACATCTGTTTAGATTGTGGAATACTGTGGCCCGGGTACCTGACTGAGCCTTGGTTCTGGAACCCTGTGGACTGGGAACATGACTGAGGTTTTATTCTGGAACCCTGTAGCCTGGGAACATAACTGAGGAATGATTCTGGAAGCCTGTGGCCTGGGAACATGACATCGGTGGATTCTGGAACACTGTGGCCTGGGAACCTGCGAACGGTTTGACTCTGGTACCCTTTGGCCTGGGAACATGTCTGAGGTTTGATGGTGGAAACCTGTGGCCTGGCAACATGACTGAGGATTGATTCTGGAAGACTGTGGCCAGGAAACATGATATCTGGTTGATTCTGGAAACCTGTGTCCTGGGAACAAGCCTGAAGTTTGATTCTGGAACCCTGTGGCCTGGGAACATGACTGAGGTTTGTTTCTGGAAGCCTGTTCTCTGGGAACATGACTGAGGTTTGATTCTGGACACCTGTGTCCTGGGAACAAGACTGAGGTTTGATTCTGCAACCCTGTGGCTTGGGAACATGACTGAGGTTTGTTTCTGGAAGCCTGTTCTCTGGGAACATGACTGAGGTTTGATTCTGGACACCTGTGTCCTGGGAACAAGACTGAGGTTTGATTCTGCAACCCTGTGGCTTGGGAACATGACTGAGGTTTGTTTCTGGAAGCCTGTTCTCTGGGAACATGACTGAGGTTTGATTCTGGACACCTGTGTCCTGGGAACATGACTGAGGTTTGATTGTTGAAACCTGTGGCCTTCGAACATGACTCAGGTTGATTCTGGAACCATGTGTCCTGGGAATATGACTGAGGTTTGATTCTGGAAACCTTTGGCCTGGGAAAATGACTGAGGTTTCATTGTGGAAACATGTGGCCTGGGATCATGACTGACGTTTGATGGTGGAACACTCTGGCCTGGCAAAATGACTGAGGCTTGATTCTGGAGCCCTGTTTACTGGGAACATGACTGAGGTTTGATGGCAGAAACCTGTGGACTGGCAACATGACTGAGGTTTGATTTGGAACCCTGTGCACGGGGACCATGACTGAGGCCTGATACTGGAACCCCGTGGCATGGGAACATGACATTGGTTTGATTCTGGAGCCCTGTTTACTGGGAACATGACTGAGGTTTCATGGTTGAATCCTGTGGCCTGGCAACATGATTGAGGTTTGATAGTGGAACCCTCAGGCTTGGGAACATGAGTGAGGCTTGATGGTGGAACCCTGTGGCTTGGCAAGATGACTTAGGTTAGATTGTGGAACACTCTGACCTGGGAACATGACTGAGGCTTGATGGTGGAACCGTGGCCTGGCAACAGGACTGAGGTTTGATTGTGGAACCCTCTGGCCTGGGAATATGACTGAGGTTTAATTGTGGAACCCTGTGGCCTGGGAACATGACTGGGATTTGATTTCTGAAACCTGTGTCCAGGGAACATGACTGAGGTTTTATTCTGGAACCCTGTGTCCTGGGAACATGACTTGGGTGGATTCTGGAACCTTGAGGCCTGGGAACATAAAATCTGTATATATTGTGGAATACTGTGGCCTGGGAACTTGACTGAGCCTTGGTTCTGGAAACCTGTGGACTGGGAATATGACTGAGGTTTTATTCTGGAGCCGTGTAGCCTGGGAACATAACTGAGGATTCACTTTGAAACCCTGTGGCCCAGGAACATGACATGGGTGGATTCTGGAAACCTGAGGCCTTGGAACATGACATCTGTTTAGATTGTGGAACACTGCGGCCTGGGAAACTGCGAACGGTTTGACTCTGGGACCCTGTGGCCTGGGAACATGTCTGAGGTTCGGTGGTGGAAACCTGTGGCCTGGCAAAATGACTGAGGTTTGATTCTGAAAGACTGTGGCCAGGGAACATGATATCGGGTTGATTCTGGAAACCTGTGTCCTGGGAACAAGACTGAGGTTTGATTCTGGAACCCTGTGGCCTGGGAACATGACTGAGGTTTGTTTCTGGAAGCCTGTTCTCTGGGAACATGACTGAGGTTTGATTCTGGACACCTGTGTCCTGGGAACATGACTGAGGTTTGATTGTTGAAACCTGTGGCCTGCGAACATGACTCAGATTTGATTCTGGAACCATGTGTCCTGGGAATATGACTGAGGTATGATTCTGGAAACCTTTGTCCTGGGAAAATGACTGAGGTTTCATTGTGGAAACATGTGGCCTGGGATCATGACTGAGGTTTGATGGTGGAACCCTCTGGCCTGGCAAAATGACTGAGGCTTGATTCTGGAGCCCTGTTTACTGGGAACAAGACTGAGGTTTGATGGCAGAAACCTGTGGACTGGCAACATGACTGAGGTTTGATTTGGAACCCTGTGCACGGGGACCATGACTCAGGCCTGATACTGGAACCCCGTGGCATGGGAACATGACATTGGTTTGATTCTGGAGCCCTGTTTACTGGGAACATGACTGAGGTTTCATGGTTGAATCCTGTGGCCTGGCAACATGCCTGAGGTTTGATGGTGGAACCCTGTGGCTTGGCAAGATGACTTAGGTTAGATTGTGGAACACTCTGACCTGGGCACATGACTGAGGCTTGATGGTGGAACCGTGGCCTGGCAACAGGACTGAGGTTTGATTGTGGAACCCTCTGGCCTGGGAATATGAGTGAGGTTTAATTGTGGAACCCTGTGGCCTGGGAACATGACTGGGATTTGATTTCTGAAACCTGTGTCCAAGGAACATGACTGAGGTTTTATTCTGGAACCCTGTGTCCTGGGAACACGACTGAGGTTTGATTCTGTAACCATGTGGCCTGGGAATATGACTGAGGTTTGATTCTGGAAACCATTGGCCTGGGAACATGACTGATGTTAGAATGTGGAATCCTGTGGCCTGGGAACATGACATCCGTTTGGATTCTGGTACCCTGTTGCCTGGGAACATGAAATCGGTTTGATTCTGTAAACCTGAGGTCTGGGAATATGACAGAGGTTTGATTGTGGTACCCTATGGCCTGGCAACATGACTGAGGTTTGATTCTGGATGCCTGTGGCCTGGGAACATGACTGAGGCATGATTCTGGAAACCTGTGGCCTGGGAACATGACATCTGTTTAGATTATGGAATACTGTGCCCCGGGAACCTGACTGAGCCTTGGTTCTGGACCCCTGTGGACTGGGAACATGACTGAGGTTTTATTCTGGAACCCTGTGTCCTGTTAACATGACATGGGTGGATTCTGGAACCCTGAGGCCTGGCAACATGAAATCTGTTTAGATTGTGGAATACTGTGGCCTGGGAACTTGACTGAGCCTTGGTTCTAGAAAGCTGTGGACTGGGAATATGACTGAGGTTTTATTCTGGAGCCGTGTAGCCTGGGAACATAACTGAGGATTCACTTTGGAACCCTGTGGCCCAGGAACATGACATGGGTGGATTCTGGAAACCTGAGACCTTGGAACATGACATCTGTTTAGATTGTGGAATACTGTGGCCCGGGAAACTGACTGAGCCTTGGTTCTGGAACCCTGTGGACTGGGAACATGACTGAGGTTTTATTCTGGAACCCTGTAGCCTGGAACATAACTGAGGATTGATTCTGGAAGCCTGTGGCCTGGGAACATGACATCGGTGGATTCTGGAACACTGTGGCCTGGGAAACTGCGAACGGTTTGACTCTGGAACCCTGTGGCCTGGGAACACGAAATCGGTTTGATTCCGGAAATCTGAGGCCTGGCAACATGACTGAGGTTTGATTCTGGATCTCTGTGGCCTGGGAAAATGACTGAGGCGTGATTCTGAAGACCTGTGGCCTGGAAACATGACATCTGTTTAGATTGTGGAATACTTTGGCCCGGGAACCTGACTGAGCCTTGGTTCTGGAACACTGTGCCCTAGGAACATGACTGAGGTTTTATTCTGGAACCCTGTAGCCTGGGAACATAACTGAGGATTGATTCTGGAACCCTGTGGCCTGGGAACATAACATGGGTGGATTCTGGAACCCTGAGGCCTGGGAACAAGACATCTGTTTAGATTGTGGAATACTGTGACCCGGGAACCTGACTGAGCCTTGGTTCTGGAACCCTATGTACTGGGAATATGACTGAGGTTTTATTCTGGAACCCTGTAGCCTGGGAACATAACTGAGGATTGATTCTGGAACCCTGTGGCCTGGGAACATGACATGGGTGGATTCTGGAACCCTGAGGCCTGGGAACATGACATCTGTGTAGATTGTGGAATACTGTGGCCTGGGAAATTGACTGAGCCTTGGTTCTAGAAACCTGTGGACTGGGAATATGACTGAGGTTTTATTCTGGAGCCGTGTAGCCTGGGAACATAACTGAGGATTCACTTTGGAACCCTGTGGCCCAGGAACATGACATGGGTGGATTCTGGAAAACTGAGACCTTGGAACATGACATCTGTTTAGATTGTGGAATACTGTGGCCCGGGTACCTGACTGAGCCTTGGTTCTGGAACCCTGTGGACTGGGAACATGACTGAGGTTTTATTCTGGAACCCTGTAGCCTGGGAACATAACTGAGGAATGATTCTGGAAGCCTGTGGCCTGGGAACATGACATCGGTGGATTCTGGAACACTGTGGCCTGGGAACCTGCGAACGGTTTGACTCTGGTACCCTTTGGCCTGGGAACATGTCTGAGGTTTGATGGTGGAAACCTGTGGCCTGGCAACATGACTGAGGATTGATTCTGGAAGACTGTGGCCAGGAAACATGATATCTGGTTGATTCTGGAAACCTGTGTCCTGGGAACAAGCCTGAAGTTTGATTCTGGAACCCTGTGGCCTGGGAACATGACTGAGGTTTGTTTCTGGAAGCCTGTTCTCTGGGAACATGACTGAGGTTTGATTCTGGACACCTGTGTCCTGGGAACAAGACTGAGGTTTGATTCTGCAACCCTGTGGCTTGGGAACATGACTGAGGTTTGTTTCTGGAAGCCTGTTCTCTGGGAACATGACTGAGGTTTGATTCTGGACACCTGTGTCCTGGGAACATGACTGAGGTTTGATTGTTGAAACCTGTGGCCTTCGAACATGACTCAGGTTGATTCTGGAACCATGTGTCCTGGGAATATGACTGAGGTTTGATTCTGGAAACCTTTGGCCTGGGAAAATGACTGAGGTTTCATTGTGGAAACATGTGGCCTGGGATCATGACTGACGTTTGATGGTGGAACACTCTGGCCTGGCAAAATGACTGAGGCTTGATTCTGGAGCCCTGTTTACTGGGAACATGACTGAGGTTTGATGGCAGAAACCTGTGGACTGGCAACATGACTGAGGTTTGATTTGGAACCCTGTGCACGGGGACCATGACTGAGGCCTGATACTGGAACCCCGTGGCATGGGAACATGACATTGGTTTGATTCTGGAGCCCTGTTTACTGGGAACATGACTGAGGTTTCATGGTTGAATCCTGTGGCCTGGCAACATGATTGAGGTTTGATAGTGGAACCCTCAGGCTTGGGAACATGAGTGAGGCTTGATGGTGGAACCCTGTGGCTTGGCAAGATGACTTAGGTTAGATTGTGGAACACTCTGACCTGGGAACATGACTGAGGCTTGATGGTGGAACCGTGGCCTGGCAACAGGACTGAGGTTTGATTGTGGAACCCTCTGGCCTGGGAATATGACTGAGGTTTAATTGTGGAACCCTGTGGCCTGGGAACATGACTGGGATTTGATTTCTGAAACCTGTGTCCAGGGAACATGACTGAGGTTTTATTCTGGAACCCTGTGTCCTGGGAACATGACTTGGGTGGATTCTGGAACCTTGAGGCCTGGGAACATAAAATCTGTATATATTGTGGAATACTGTGGCCTGGGAACTTGACTGAGCCTTGGTTCTGGAAACCTGTGGACTGGGAATATGACTGAGGTTTTATTCTGGAGCCGTGTAGCCTGGGAACATAACTGAGGATTCACTTTGAAACCCTGTGGCCCAGGAACATGACATGGGTGGATTCTGGAAACCTGAGGCCTTGGAACATGACATCTGTTTAGATTGTGGAACACTGCGGCCTGGGAAACTGCGAACGGTTTGACTCTGGGACCCTGTGGCCTGGGAACATGTCTGAGGTTCGGTGGTGGAAACCTGTGGCCTGGCAAAATGACTGAGGTTTGATTCTGAAAGACTGTGGCCAGGGAACATGATATCGGGTTGATTCTGGAAACCTGTGTCCTGGGAACAAGACTGAGGTTTGATTCTGGAACCCTGTGGCCTGGGAACATGACTGAGGTTTGTTTCTGGAAGCCTGTTCTCTGGGAACATGACTGAGGTTTGATTCTGGACACCTGTGTCCTGGGAACATGACTGAGGTTTGATTGTTGAAACCTGTGGCCTGCGAACATGACTCAGATTTGATTCTGGAACCATGTGTCCTGGGAATATGACTGAGGTATGATTCTGGAAACCTTTGTCCTGGGAAAATGACTGAGGTTTCATTGTGAAAACATGTGGCCTGGGATCATGACTGAGGTTTGATGGTGGAACACTCTGGCCTGGCAAAATGACTGAGGCTTGATTCTGGAACCCTGTGGCCTGGGAACTTGACTGAGGTTGGATGGCAGAAACCTGTGGACTGGCAACATGACTGAGGTTTGATTGTGTAACCCTGTGCACGGGGACCATGACTGAGGCCTGATACTGGAACCCCGTGGCGTGGGAACATGACATTGGTTTGATTCTGGAGCCCTGTTTACTGGGAACATGACTGAGGTTTGATGGTTGAACCCTTTGGCCTGGCAACATGATTGAGGTTTGATAGTGGAACCCTCAGGCTTGGGAATATGAGTGAGGCTTGATGGTGGAACCCTGTGGCCTGGCAATATGACTTAGGTTTGATTGTGGAACACTCTGGCCTGGGAACATGACTGAGGCTTGATGGTGGAACCGTGGCCTGGCAACAGGACTGAGGTTTGATTGTGGAACGCTCTGGCCTGGGAATATGACTGAGGTTTAATTGTGGAACCCTGTGGCCTGGGAACATGACTGGGATTTGATTTCTGAAACCTGTGTCCAGGGAACATGACTGAGGTTTTATTCTGGAAACCTGTGTCTTGGGAACACGACTGAGTTTTTATTCTGGAACCATGTGGCCTGGGAATATGAGTGAGGTTTGATTCTGGAAACCATTGGCCTGGGAACATGACTGATGTTAGAGTGTGCAATCCTGAGGCCTGGGAACATGACATCGGTTTGGATTCTGGTACCCTGTTGCCTGGGAACACGAAATCGGTTTGATTCCGGAAATCTGAGGCCTGGCAACATGACTGAGGTTTGATTCTGGATCTCTGTGGACTGGGAAAATGATTGAGGCGTGATTCTGAAGACCTGTGGCCTGGAAACATGACATCTGTTTAGATTGTGGAATACTTTGGCCCGGGAACCTGACTGAGCCTTGGTTCTGGAACACTGTGCACTAGGAACATGACTGAGGATTTATTCTGGAACCCTGTAGCCTGGGAACATAACTGAGGATTGATTCTGGAACCCTGTGGCCTGGGAACATAACATGGGTGGATTCTGGAACCCTGAGGCCTGGGAACAAGACATCTGTTTAGATTGTGGAATACTGTGACCCGGGAACCTGACTGAGCCTTGGTTCTGGAACCCTATGTACTGGGAATATGACTGAGGTTTTATTCTGGAACCCTGTAGCCTGGGAACATAACTGAGGATTGATTCTGGAACCCTGTGGCCTGGGAACATGACATGGGTGGATTCTGGAACCCTGAGGCCTGGGAACATGACATCTGTTTAGATTGTGGAATACTGTGCCCCGGGTACCTGACTGAGCCTTGATTCTGGAACCCTGTGGACTGGGAACATGACTGAGGTTTTATTCCGGAACCCTGTAACTTGCGAACATAACTGAGGATTGATTCTGGAACCCTGTGGCCTGGCCGCATGACATCGGTGGATTCTGGAACTCTGTGGCCTGGGAACCTGCGAACGGTTTGACTCTGGTACCCTGTGGCCTGGGAACATGTCTGAGGTTTGATGGTGGAAACCTTTGGCCTAGCAACATGACTGAGGATTGATTCTGGAAGACTGTGGCCAGGGAACATGATATCTGGTTGATTCTGGAAACCTGTGTCCTGGGAACAAGACTGAAGTTTGATTCTGGAACCCTGTGGCCTGGGAACATGACTGAGGTTTGTTTCTGGAAGCCTGTTCCCTGGGAACATGACTGTGGTTTGATTCTGGACACCTGTGTCCTGGGTACAAGACTGAGGTTTGATTCTGCAACCCTGTGGCTTGGGAACATGACTGAGGTTTGTTTCTGGAATCCTGTTCTCTGGGAACATGACTGAGGTTTGATTCTGGACACCTGTGTCCTGGGAACATGACTGAGGTTTGATTGTTGAAACCTGTGGCCCGCGAACATGACTCAGGTTTGATTCTGGAACCATGTGTCCTGGGAATATGACTGAGGTTTGATTCTGGAAACCTTTGGCCTGGGAAAATGACTGAGGTTTCATTGTTGAAACATGTGGCCTGGGATCATGACTGACGTTTGATGGTGGAACACTCTGGCCTGGCAAAATGACTGAGGCTTGATTCTGGAGCCCTGTTTACTGGGAACATGACTGAGGTTTGATGGCAGAAACCTGTGGACTGGCAACATGACTGAGGTTTGATTTGGAACCCTGTGCACGGGGACCGTGACTGAGGCCTGATACTGGAACCCCGTGGCATGGGAACATGACATTGGTTTGATTCTGGAGCCCTGTTTACTGGGAACATGACTGAGGTTTCATGGTTGAATCCTGTGGCCTGGCAACATGCCTGAGGTTTGATGGTGGAACCCTGTGGCTTGGCAAGATGACTTAGGTTAGATTGTGGAACACTCTGACCTGGGCACATGACTGAGGCTTGATGGTGGAACCATGGCCTGGCAACAGGACTGAGGTTTGATTGTGGAACCCTCTGGCCTGGGAATATGAGTGAGGTTTAATTGTGGAACCCTGTGGCCTGGGAACATGACTGGGATTTGATTTCTGAAACCTGTGTCCAGGGAACATGACTGAGGTTTTATTCTGGAACCCTGTGTCCTGGGAACACGACTGAGGTTTGATTCTGTAACCATGTGGCCTGGGAATATGACTGAGGTTTGATTCTGGAAACCATTGGCCTGGGAATATGACTGATGTTAGAATGTGGAATCCTGTGGCCTGGGAACATGACATCCGTTTTGATTCTGGTACCCTGTTGCCTGGGAACATGAAATCGGTTTGATTCTGTAAACCTGAGGTCTGGGAATATGACAGAGGTTTGATTGTGGTACCCTATGGCCTGGCAACATGACTGAGGTTTGATTCTGGATGCTTGTGGCCTGGGAACATGACATTTGTTTAGATTATGGAATACTGTGCCCCGGGACCCTGACTGAGCCTTGGTTCTGGACCCCTGTGGACTGGGAACATGACTGAGGTTTTATTCTGGAACCCTGTGTCCTGTTAACATGACATGGGTGGATTCTGGAACCCTGAGGCCTGGCAACATGAAATCTGTTTAGATTGTGGAATACTGTGGCCTGGGAACTTGACTGAGCCTTGGTTCTAGAAACCTGTGGACTGGGAATATGACTGAGGTTTTATTCTGGAGCCGTGTAGCCTGGGAACATAACTGAGGATTCACTTTGGAACCCTGTGGCCCAGGAACATGACATGGGTGGATTCTGGAAACCTGAGACCTTGGAACATGACATCTGTTTAGATTGTGGAATACTGTGACCCGGGAACCTGACTGAGCCTTGGTTCTGGAACCCTATGTACTGGGAATATGACTGAGGTTTTATTCTGGAACCCTGTAGCCTGGGAACATAACTGAGGATTGATTCTGGAACCCTGTGGCCTGGGAACATGACATGGGTGGATTCTGGAACCCTGAGGCCTGGGAACATGACATCTGTTTAGATTGTGGAATACTGTGCCCCGGGTACCTGACTGAGCCTTGATTCTGGAACCCTGTGGACTGGGAACATGACTGAGGTTTTATTCCGGAACCCTGTAGCCTGCGAACATAACTGAGGATTGATTCTGGAACCCTGTGGCCTGGCCGCATGACATCGGTGGATTCTGGAACTCTGTGGCCTGGGAACCTGCGAACGGTTTGACTCTGGTACCCTGTGGCCTGGGAACATGTATGAGGTTTAATGGTGGAAACCTGTGGCCTGGCAACATGACTGAGGATTGATTCTGGATCCCTGTGGCCTGGGAACATGACATGGGTGGATTCTGGAACCCTGAGGCCTGGGAACATGACATCTGTGTAGATTGTGGAATACTGTGGCCTGGGAACTTGACTGAGCCTTGGTTCTAGAAACCTGTGGACTGGGAATATGACTGAGGTTTTATTCTGGAGCCGTGTAGCCTGCGAACATAACTGAGGATTCACTTTGGAATCCTGTGGCCCAGGAACATGACATGGGTGGATTCTGGAAAACTGAGACCTTGGAACATGACATCTGTTTAGATTGTGGAATACTGTGGTCCGGGTACCTGACTGAGCCTTGGTTCTGGAACCCTGTGGACTGGGAACATGACTGAGGTTTTATTCTGGAACCCTGTAGCCTGGGAACATAACTGAGGAATGATTCTGGAAGCCTGTGACCTGGGAACATGACATCGGTGGATTCTGGAACACTGTGGCCTGGGAACCTGCGAACGGTTTGACTCTGGTACCCTGTGGCCTGGGAACATGTCTGAGGTTTGATGGTGGAAACCTGTGGCCTGGCAACATGACTGAGGATTGATTCTGGAAGACTGTGGCCAGGGAACATGATATCTGGTTGATTCTGGAAACCTGTGTCCTGGGAACAAGACTGAAGTTTGATTCTGGAACCCTGTGGCCTGGGAACATGACTGAGGTTTGTTTCTGGAAGCCTGTTCCCTGGGAACATGACTGCGGTTTGATTCTGGACACCTGTGTCCTTGGAACAAGACTGAGGTTTGATTCTGCAACCCTGTGGCTTGGGAACATGACTGAGGTTTGTTTCTGGAAGCCTGTTCTCTGGGAACATGACTGAGGTTTGATTCTGGACACCTGTGTCCTGGTAACATGACTGAGGTTTGATTGTTGAAACCTGTGGCCTTCGAACATGACTCAGGTTGATTCTGGAACCATGTGTCCTGGGAATATGACTGAGGTTTGATTCTGGAAACCTTTGGCCTGGGAAAATGACTGAGGTTTCATTGTGGAAACATGTGGCCTGGGATCATGACTGAAGTTTGATGGTGGAACACTCTGGCCTGGCAAAATGACTGAGGCTTGATTCTGGAGCCCTGTTTACTGGGAACATGACTGAGGTTTGATGGCAGAAACCTGTGGACTGGCAACATGACTGAGGTTTGATTTGGAACCCTGTGCACGGGGACCATGACTGAGGCCTGATACTGGAACCCCGTGGCATGGGAACATGACATTGGTTTGATTCTGGAGCCCTGTTTACTGGGAACATGACTGAGGTTTCATGGTTGAATCCTGTGGCCTGGCAACATGATTGAGGTTTGATAGTGGAACCCTCAGGCTTGGGAACATGAGTGAGGCTTGATGGTGGAACACTGTGGCCTGGCAATATGCCTGAGGTTTGATGGTGGAACCCTGTGTCTTGGCAAGATGACTTAGGTTAGATTGTGGAACACTCTGACCTGGGAACATGACTGAGGCTTGATGGTGGAACCGTGGCCTGGCAACAGGACTGAGGTTTGATTGTGGAACCCTCTGGCCTGGGAATATGACTGAGGTTTAATTGTGGAACCCTGTGGCCTGGGAACATGACTGGGATTTGATTTCTGAAACCTGTGTCCAGGGAACATGACTGAGGTTTTATTCTGGAACCCTGTGTCCTGGGAACATGACTTGGGTGGATTCTGGAACCTTGAGGCCTGGGAACATAAAATCTGTATATATTGTGGAATACTGTGGCCTGGGAACTTGACTGAGCCTTGGTTCTGGAAACCTGTGGACTGGGAATATGACTGAGGTTTTATTCTGGAGCCGTGTAGCCTGGGAACATAACTGAGGATTCACTTTGAAACCCTGTGGCCCAGGAACATGACATGGGTGGATTCTGGAAACCTGAGGCCTTGGAACATGACATCTGTTTAGATTGTGGAACACTGCGGCCTGGGAAACTGCGAACGGTTTGACTCTGGGACCCTGTGGCCTGGGAACATGTCTGAGGTTCGGTGGTGGAAACCTGTGGCCTGGCAAAATGACTGAGGTTTGATTCTGAAAGACTGTGGCCAGGGAACATGATATCGGGTTGATTCTGGAAACCTGTGTCCTGGGAACAAGACTGAGGTTTGATTCTGGAACCCTGTGGCCTGGGAACATGACTGAGGTTTGTTTCTGGAAGCCTGTTCTCTGGGAACATGACTGAGGTTTGATTCTGGACACCTGTGTCCTGGGAACATGACTGAGGTTTGATTGTTGAAACCTGTGGCCTGCGAACATGACTCAGATTTGATTCTGGAACCATGTGTCCTGGGAATATGACTGAGGTATGATTCTGGAAACCTTTGTCCTGGGAAAATGACTGAGGTTTCATTGTGAAAACATGTGGCCTGGGATCATGACTGAGGTTTGATGGTGGAACACTCTGGCCTGGCAAAATGACTGAGGCTTGATTCTGGAACCCTGTGGCCTGGGAACTTGACTGAGGTTGGATGGCAGAAACCTGTGGACTGGCAACATGACTGAGGTTTGATTGTGTAACCCTGTGCACGGGGACCATGACTGAGGCCTGATACTGGAACCCCGTGGCGTGGGAACATGACATTGGTTTGATTCTGGAGCCCTGTTTACTGGGAACATGACTGAGGTTTGATGGTTGAACCCTTTGGCCTGGCAACATGATTGAGGTTTGATAGTGGAACCCTCAGGCTTGGGAATATGAGTGAGGCTTGATGGTGGAACCCTGTGGCCTGGCAATATGACTTAGGTTTGATTGTGGAACACTCTGGCCTGGGAACATGACTGAGGCTTGATGGTGGAACCGTGGCCTGGCAACAGGACTGAGGTTTGATTGTGGAACGCTCTGGCCTGGGAATATGACTGAGGTTTAATTGTGGAACCCTGTGGCCTGGGAACATGACTGGGATTTGATTTCTGAAACCTGTGTCCAGGGAACATGACTGAGGTTTTATTCTGGAAACCTGTGTCTTGGGAACACGACTGAGTTTTTATTCTGGAACCATGTGGCCTGGGAATATGAGTGAGGTTTGATTCTGGAAACCATTGGCCTGGGAACATGACTGATGTTAGAGTGTGCAATCCTGAGGCCTGGGAACATGACATCGGTTTGGATTCTGGTACCCTGTTGCCTGGGAACACGAAATCGGTTTGATTCCGGAAATCTGAGGCCTGGCAACATGACTGAGGTTTGATTCTGGATCTCTGTGGACTGGGAAAATGATTGAGGCGTGATTCTGAAGACCTGTGGCCTGGAAACATGACATCTGTTTAGATTGTGGAATACTTTGGCCCGGGAACCTGACTGAGCCTTGGTTCTGGAACACTGTGCACTAGGAACATGACTGAGGATTTATTCTGGAACCCTGTAGCCTGGGAACATAACTGAGGATTGATTCTGGAACCCTGTGGCCTGGGAACATAACATGGGTGGATTCTGGAACCCTGAGGCCTGGGAACAAGACATCTGTTTAGATTGTGGAATACTGTGACCCGGGAACCTGACTGAGCCTTGGTTCTGGAACCCTATGTACTGGGAATATGACTGAGGTTTTATTCTGGAACCCTGTAGCCTGGGAACATAACTGAGGATTGATTCTGGAACCCTGTGGCCTGGGAACATGACATGGGTGGATTCTGGAACCCTGAGGCCTGGGAACATGACATCTGTTTAGATTGTGGAATACTGTGCCCCGGGTACCTGACTGAGCCTTGATTCTGGAACCCTGTGGACTGGGAACATGACTGAGGTTTTATTCCGGAACCCTGTAACTTGCGAACATAACTGAGGATTGATTCTGGAACCCTGTGGCCTGGCCGCATGACATCGGTGGATTCTGGAACTCTGTGGCCTGGGAACCTGCGAACGGTTTGACTCTGGTACCCTGTGGCCTGGGAACATGTCTGAGGTTTGATGGTGGAAACCTTTGGCCTAGCAACATGACTGAGGATTGATTCTGGAAGACTGTGGCCAGGGAACATGATATCTGGTTGATTCTGGAAACCTGTGTCCTGGGAACAAGACTGAAGTTTGATTCTGGAACCCTGTGGCCTGGGAACATGACTGAGGTTTGTTTCTGGAAGCCTGTTCCCTGGGAACATGACTGTGGTTTGATTCTGGACACCTGTGTCCTGGGTACAAGACTGAGGTTTGATTCTGCAACCCTGTGGCTTGGGAACATGACTGAGGTTTGTTTCTGGAATCCTGTTCTCTGGGAACATGACTGAGGTTTGATTCTGGACACCTGTGTCCTGGGAACATGACTGAGGTTTGATTGTTGAAACCTGTGGCCCGCGAACATGACTCAGGTTTGATTCTGGAACCATGTGTCCTGGGAATATGACTGAGGTTTGATTCTGGAAACCTTTGGCCTGGGAAAATGACTGAGGTTTCATTGTTGAAACATGTGGCCTGGGATCATGACTGACGTTTGATGGTGGAACACTCTGGCCTGGCAAAATGACTGAGGCTTGATTCTGGAGCCCTGTTTACTGGGAACATGACTGAGGTTTGATGGCAGAAACCTGTGGACTGGCAACATGACTGAGGTTTGATTTGGAACCCTGTGCACGGGGACCGTGACTGAGGCCTGATACTGGAACCCCGTGGCATGGGAACATGACATTGGTTTGATTCTGGAGCCCTGTTTACTGGGAACATGACTGAGGTTTCATGGTTGAATCCTGTGGCCTGGCAACATGCCTGAGGTTTGATGGTGGAACCCTGTGGCTTGGCAAGATGACTTAGGTTAGATTGTGGAACACTCTGACCTGGGCACATGACTGAGGCTTGATGGTGGAACCATGGCCTGGCAACAGGACTGAGGTTTGATTGTGGAACCCTCTGGCCTGGGAATATGAGTGAGGTTTAATTGTGGAACCCTGTGGCCTGGGAACATGACTGGGATTTGATTTCTGAAACCTGTGTCCAGGGAACATGACTGAGGTTTTATTCTGGAACCCTGTGTCCTGGGAACACGACTGAGGTTTGATTCTGTAACCATGTGGCCTGGGAATATGACTGAGGTTTGATTCTGGAAACCATTGGCCTGGGAATATGACTGATGTTAGAATGTGGAATCCTGTGGCCTGGGAACATGACATCCGTTTTGATTCTGGTACCCTGTTGCCTGGGAACATGAAATCGGTTTGATTCTGTAAACCTGAGGTCTGGGAATATGACAGAGGTTTGATTGTGGTACCCTATGGCCTGGCAACATGACTGAGGTTTGATTCTGGATGCTTGTGGCCTGGGAACATGACATTTGTTTAGATTATGGAATACTGTGCCCCGGGACCCTGACTGAGCCTTGGTTCTGGACCCCTGTGGACTGGGAACATGACTGAGGTTTTATTCTGGAACCCTGTGTCCTGTTAACATGACATGGGTGGATTCTGGAACCCTGAGGCCTGGCAACATGAAATCTGTTTAGATTGTGGAATACTGTGGCCTGGGAACTTGACTGAGCCTTGGTTCTAGAAACCTGTGGACTGGGAATATGACTGAGGTTTTATTCTGGAGCCGTGTAGCCTGGGAACATAACTGAGGATTCACTTTGGAACCCTGTGGCCCAGGAACATGACATGGGTGGATTCTGGAAACCTGAGACCTTGGAACATGACATCTGTTTAGATTGTGGAATACTGTGACCCGGGAACCTGACTGAGCCTTGGTTCTGGAACCCTATGTACTGGGAATATGACTGAGGTTTTATTCTGGAACCCTGTAGCCTGGGAACATAACTGAGGATTGATTCTGGAACCCTGTGGCCTGGGAACATGACATGGGTGGATTCTGGAACCCTGAGGCCTGGGAACATGACATCTGTTTAGATTGTGGAATACTGTGCCCCGGGTACCTGACTGAGCCTTGATTCTGGAACCCTGTGGACTGGGAACATGACTGAGGTTTTATTCCGGAACCCTGTAGCCTGCGAACATAACTGAGGATTGATTCTGGAACCCTGTGGCCTGGCCGCATGACATCGGTGGATTCTGGAACTCTGTGGCCTGGGAACCTGCGAACGGTTTGACTCTGGTACCCTGTGGCCTGGGAACATGTATGAGGTTTAATGGTGGAAACCTGTGGCCTGGCAACATGACTGAGGATTGATTCTGGATCCCTGTGGCCTGGGAACATGACATGGGTGGATTCTGGAACCCTGAGGCCTGGGAACATGACATCTGTGTAGATTGTGGAATACTGTGGCCTGGGAACTTGACTGAGCCTTGGTTCTAGAAACCTGTGGACTGGGAATATGACTGAGGTTTTATTCTGGAGCCGTGTAGCCTGCGAACATAACTGAGGATTCACTTTGGAATCCTGTGGCCCAGGAACATGACATGGGTGGATTCTGGAAAACTGAGACCTTGGAACATGACATCTGTTTAGATTGTGGAATACTGTGGTCCGGGTACCTGACTGAGCCTTGGTTCTGGAACCCTGTGGACTGGGAACATGACTGAGGTTTTATTCTGGAACCCTGTAGCCTGGGAACATAACTGAGGAATGATTCTGGAAGCCTGTGACCTGGGAACATGACATCGGTGGATTCTGGAACACTGTGGCCTGGGAACCTGCGAACGGTTTGACTCTGGTACCCTGTGGCCTGGGAACATGTCTGAGGTTTGATGGTGGAAACCTGTGGCCTGGCAACATGACTGAGGATTGATTCTGGAAGACTGTGGCCAGGGAACATGATATCTGGTTGATTCTGGAAACCTGTGTCCTGGGAACAAGACTGAAGTTTGATTCTGGAACCCTGTGGCCTGGGAACATGACTGAGGTTTGTTTCTGGAAGCCTGTTCCCTGGGAACATGACTGCGGTTTGATTCTGGACACCTGTGTCCTTGGAACAAGACTGAGGTTTGATTCTGCAACCCTGTGGCTTGGGAACATGACTGAGGTTTGTTTCTGGAAGCCTGTTCTCTGGGAACATGACTGAGGTTTGATTCTGGACACCTGTGTCCTGGGAATATGACTGAGGTTTGATTGTTGAAACCTGTGGCCTGCGAACATGACTCAGGTTGATTCTGGAACCATGTGTCCTGGAAATATGAGTGAGGTTTGATTCTGGAAACCTTTGTCCTGGGAAAATGACTGAGGTTTCATTGTGGAAACATGTGGCCTGGGATCATGACTGAGGTTTGATGGTGGAACACTCTGGCCTGGCAAAATGACTGAGGCTTGATTCTGGAACCCTGTGGCCTGGGAACTTGACTGAGGTTGGATGGCAGAAACCTGTGGACGGGCAACATGACTGAGGTTTGATTGTGTAACCCTGTGCACGGGGACCATGACTGAGGCCTGATACTGGAACCCCGTGGCGTGGGAACATGACATTGGTTTGATTCTGGAGCCCTGTTTACTGGGAACATGACTGAGGTTTGATGGTTGAACCCTTTGGCCTGGCAACATGATTGAGGTTTGATAGTGGAACCCTCAGGCTTGGGAATATGAGTGAGGCTTGATGGTGGAACCCTGTGGCCTGGCAATATGACTTAGGTTTGATTGTGGAACACTCTGGCCTGGGAACATGACTGAGGCTTGATGGTGGAACCGTGGCCTGGCAACAGGACTGAGGTTTGATTGTGGAACGCTCTGGCCTGGGAATATGACTGAGGTTTAATTGTGGAACCCTGTGGCCTGGGAACATGACTGGGATTTGATTTCTGAAACCTGTGTCCAGGGAACATGACTGAGGTTTTATTCTGGAAACCTGTGTCTTGGGAACACGACTGAGTTTTTATTCTGGAACCATGTGGCCTGGGAATATGAGTGAGGTTTGATTCTGGAAACCATTGGCCTGGGTACATGACTGATGTTAGAGTGTGCAATCCTGAGGCCTGGGAACATGACATCGGTTTGGATTCTGGTACCCTGTTTCCTGGGAACACGAAATCGGTTTGATTCCGGAAATCTGAGGCCTGGCAACATGACTGAGGTTTGATTCTGGATCTCTGTGGACTGGGAAAATGACTGAGGCGTGATTCTGAAGACCTGTGGCCTGGAAACATGACATCTGTTTAGATTGTGGAATACTTTGGCCCGAGAACCTGACTGAGCCTTGGTTCTGGAACACTGTGCACTAGGAACATGACTGAGGATTTATTCTGGAACCCTGTAGCCTGGGAACATAACTGAGGATTGATTCTGGAACCCTGTGGCCTGGGAACATAACATGGGTGGATTCTGGAATCCTGAGGCCTGGGAACAAGACATCTGTTTAGATTGTGGAATACTGTGACCCGGGAACCTGACTGAGCCTTGGTTCTGGAACCCTATGTACTGGGAATATGACTGAGGTTTTATTCTGGAACCCTGTAGCCTGGGAACATAACTGAGGATTGATTCTGGAACCCTGTGGCCTGGGAACATGACATGGGTGGATTCTGGAACCCTGAGGCCTGGGAACATGACATCTGTTTAGATTGTGGAATACTGTGCCCCGGGTACCTGACTGAGCCTTGATTCTGGAACCCTGTGGACTGGGAACATGACTGAGGTTTTATTCCGGAACCCTGTAGCCTGCGAACATAACTGAGGATTGATTCTGGAACCCTGTGGCCTGGCCGCATGACATCGGTGGATTCTGGAACTCTGTGGCCTGGGAACCTGCGAACGGTTTGACTCTGGTACCCTGTGGCCTGGGAACATGTCTGAGGTTTGATGGTGGAAACCTGTGGCCTGGCAACATGACTGAGGATTGATTCTGGAAGACTGTGGCCAGGGAACATGATATCTGGTTGATTCTGGAAACCTGTGTCCTGGGAACAAGACTGAAGTTTGATTCTGGAACCCTGTGGCCTGGGAACATGACTGAGGTTTGTTTCTGGAAGCCTGTTCCCTGGGAACATGACTGCGGTTTGATTCTGGACACCTGTGTCCTGGGAACAAGACTGAGGTTTGATTCTGCAACCCTCTGGCTTGGGAACATGACTGAGGTTTGTTTCTGGAAGCCTGTTCTCTGGGAACATGACTGAGGTTTGATTCTGGACACCTGTGTCCTGGGAACATGACTGAGGTTTGATTGTTGAAACCTGTGGCCCGCGAACATGACTCAGGTTTGATTCTGGAACCATGTGTCCTGGGAATATGACTGAGGTTTGATTCTGGAAACCTTTGGCCTGGGAAAATGACTGAGGTTTCATTGTGGAAACATGTGGCCTGGGATCATGACTGACGTTTGATGGTGGAACACTCTGGCCTGGCAAAATGACTGAGGCTTGATTCTGGAGCCCTGTTTACTGGGAACATGACTGAGGTTTCATGGTTGAATCCTGTGGCCTGGCAACATGATTGAGGTTTGATAGTGGAACCCTCAGGCTTGGGAACATGAGTGAGGCTTGATGGTGGAACCCTGTGGCTTGGCAAGATGACTTAGGTTTGATTGTGGAACACTCTGGTCTGGGAATATGACTGAGGTTTATTTGTGGAACCCTGTGGCCTGGGAACATGACTGGGATTTGATTTCTGAAACCTGTGTCCAGGGCACATGACTGAGGTTTTATTCTGGAACCCTGTGGCCTGGGAACACGACTGAGGTTTGATTCTGTAACCATGTGGCCTGGGAATATGACTGAGGTTTGATTCTGGAAACCATTGGCCTGGGAACATGACTGATGTTAGAGTGTGGAATCCTGTGCCCTGAGAACATGACATCGGTTTGGATTCTGGTACCCTGTTGCCTGGAAACATGAAATCGGTTTGATTGTGGAAACCTTAGGCCTGGGAATATGACTGAGGTTTGATGGTGGTACCCTATGGCCTGGCAACATGACTGAGGTTTGATTCTGGATCCCTGTGGCCTGGGAACATGACATCTGTTTAGATTGTGGAATACTGTGCCCCGGGAACCTGACTGAGCCTTGGTTCTGGAACCCTGTGGACTGGGAACATGACTGAGGTTTTATTCTGGAACCCTGTGTCCTGGGAACATGACTTGGGTGGATTCTGGAACCTTGAGGCCTGGGAACATAAAATCTGGATATATTGTGGAATACTGTGGCCTGGGAACTTGACTGAGCCTTGGTTCTGGAAACCTGTGGACTGGGAATATGACTGAGGTTTTATTCTGGAGCCGTGCAGCCTGGGAACATAACTGAGGATTCACTTTGAAACCCTGTGGCCCAGGAACATGACATGGGTGGATTCTGGAAACCTGAGGCCTTGGAACATGACATCTGTTTAGATTGTGGAACACTGCGGCCTGGGAAACTGCGAACGGTTTGACTCTGGAACCCTGTGGCCTGGGAACATGTCTGAGCTTTGGTGGTGGAAACCTGTGGCCTGGCAAAATGACTGAGGTTTGATTCTGAAAGACTGTGGCCAGGGAACATGATATCGGGTTGATTCTGGAAACCTGTGGACTGGGAACAAGACTGAGGTTTGATTCTGGAACCCTGTGGCCTGGGAACATGACTGAGGTTTGTTTCTGGAAGCCTGTTCCCTGGGAACATGACTGAGGTTTGATTCTGGACACCTGTGTCCTGGGAACATGACTGAGGTTTGATTGTTGAAACCTGTGGCCTGCGAACATGACTCAGATTTGATTCTGGAACCATGTGTCCTGGGAATATGACTGAGGTATGATTCTGGAAACCTTTGTCCTGGGAAAATGACTGAGGTTTCATTGTGGAAACATGTGGCCTGGGATCATGACTGAGGTTTGACGGTGGAACACTCTGGCCTGGCAAAATGACTGAGGCGTGATTCTGAAGACCTGTGGCCTGGAAACATGACATCTGTTTAGATTGTGGAATACTTTGGCCCGGGAACCTGACTGAGCCTTGGTTCTGGAACAATGTGCACTAAGAACATGACTGAGGATTTATTCTGGAACCCTGTAGCCTGGGAACATAACTGAGGATTGATTCTGGAACCCTGTGGCCTGGGAACATAACATGGGTGGATTCTGGAACCCTGAGGCCTGGGAACAAGACATCTGTTTAGATTGTGGAATACTGTGGCCCGGGAACCTGACTGAGCCTTGGTTCTGGAACCCTGTGAACTGGGAACATGACTGAGGTTTTATTCTGGAACCCTGTAGCCTGGGAACATAACTGAGGATTGATTCTGGAAGCCTGTGGCCTGGGAACATGACATCGGTGGATTCTGGAACACTGTGGCCTGGGAACCTGCGAACGGTTTGACTCTGGAACCCTGTGGCCTGGGAACACGAAATCGGTTTGATTCCGGAAATCTGAGGCCTGGCAACATGACTGAGGTTTGATTCTGGATCTCTGTGGCCTGGGAAAATGACTGAGGCGTGATTCTGAAGACCTGTGGCCTGGAAACATGACATCTGTTTAGATTGTGGAATACTTTGGCCCGGGAACCTGACTGAGCCTTGGTTCTGGAACACTGTGCACTAGGAACATGACTGAGGATTTATTCTGGAACCCTGTAGCCTGGGAACATAACTGAGGATTGATTCTGGAACCCTGTGGCCTGGGAACATAACATGGGTGGATTCTGGAACCCTGAGGCCTGGGAACAAGACATCTGTTTAGATTGTGGAATACTGTGACCCGGGAACCTGACTGAGCCTTGGTTCTGGAACCCTATGTACTGGGAATATGACTGAGGTTTTATTCTGGAACCCTGTAGCCTGGGAACATAACTGAGGATTGATTCTGGAACCCTGTGGCCTGGGAACATGACATGGGTGGATTCTGGAACCCTGAGGCCTGGGAACATGACATCTGTTTAGATTGTGGAATACTGTGCCCCGGGTACCTGACTGAGCCTTGATTCTGGAACCCTGTGGACTGGGAACATGACTGAGGTTTTATTCCGGAACCCTGTAGCCTGCGAACATAACTGAGGATTGATTCTGGAACCCTGTGGCCTGGCCGCATGACATCGGTGGATTCTGGAACTCTGTGGCATGGGAACCTGCGAACGGTTTGACTCTGGTACCCTGTGGCCTGGGAACATGTATGAGGTTTAATGGTGGAAACCTGTGGCCTGGCAACATGACTGAGGATTGATTCTGGATCCCTGTGGCCAGGGAACATGACATCTGTTTAGATTGTGGAATACTGTGCCCCGGGAACCTGACTGAGCCTTGGTTCTGGAACCCTGTGGACTGGGAACATGACTGAGGTTTTATTCTGGAACCCTGTGTCCTGGGAACATGTCTGAGGTTTGGTGGTGGAAACCTGTGGCCTGGCAAAATGACTGAGGTTTGATTCTGAAAGTCTGTGGCCAGGGAACATGATATCGGGTTGATTCTGGAAACCTGTGTCCTGGGAACAAGACTGAGGTTTGATTCTGGAACCCTGTGGCCTGGGAACATGACTGAGGTTTGTTTCTGGAAGCCTGTTCTCTGGGAACATGACTGAGGTTTGATTCTGGACACCTGTGTCCTGGGAACATGACTGAGGTTTGATTGTTGAAACCTGTGGCCTGCGAACATGACTCAGATTTGATACTGGAACCATGTGTCCTGGGAATATGACTGAGGTATGATTCTGGAAACCTTTGTCCTGGGAAAATGACTGAGGTTTCATTGTGGAAACATGTGGCCTGGGATCATGACTGAGGTTTGATGGTGGAACACTCTGGCTTGGCAAAATGACTGAGGCTTGATTCTGGAACCCTGTGGCCTGGGAACTTGACTGAGGTTGGATGGCAGAAACCTGTGGACTGGCAACATGACTGAGGTTTGATTGTGTAACCCTGTGCACGGGGACCATGACTGAGGCCTGATACTGGAACCCCGTGGCGTGGGAACATGACATTGGTTTGATTCTGGAGCCCTGTTTACTGGGAACATGACTGAGGTTTGATGGTTGAACCCTTTGGCCTGGCAACATGATTGAGGTTTGATAGTGGAACCCTCAGGCTTGGGAATATGAGTGAGGCTTGATGGTGGAACCCTGTGGCCTGGCAATATGACTTAGGTTTGATTGTGGAACACTCTGGCCTGGGAACATGACTGAGGCTTGATGGTGGAACCGTGGCCTGGCAACAGGACTGAGGTTTGATTGTGGAACGCTCTGGCCTGGGAATATGACTGAGGTTTAATTGTGGAACCCTGTGGCCTGGGAACATGACTGGGATTTGATTTCTGAAACCTGTGTCCAGGGAACATGACTGAGGTTTTATTCTGGAAACCTGTGTCTTGGGAACACGACTGAGTTTTTATTCTGGAACCATGTGGCCTGGGAATATGAGTGAGGTTTGATTCTGGAAACCATTGGCCTGGGAACATGACTGATGTTAGAGTGTGCAATCCTGAGGCCTGGGAACTTGACATCGGTTTGGATTCTGGTACCCTGTTGCCTGGGAACACGAAATCGGTTTGATTCCGGAAATCTGAGGCCTGGCAACATAACTGAGGTTTGATTCTGGATCTCTGTGGACTGGGAAAATGACTGAGGCGTGATTCTGAAGACCTGTGGCCTGGAAACATGACATCTGTTTAGATTGTGGAATACTTTGGCCCGGGAACCTGACTGAGCCTTGGTTCTGGAACACTGTGCACTAGGAACATGACTGAGGATTTATTCTGGAACCCTGTAGCCTGGGAACATAACTGAGGATTGATTCTGGAACCCTGTGGCCTGGGAACATAACATGGGTGGATTCTGGAACCCTGAGGCCTGGGAACAAGACATCTGTTTAGATTGTGGAATACTGTGGCCCGGGAACCTGAACTGAGCCTTGGTTCTGGAACCCTGTGGACTGGGAACATGACTGAGGTTTTATTCTGGAACCCTGTAGCCTGGGAACATAACTGAGGATTGATTCTGGAAGCCTGTGGCCTGGGAACATGACATCGGTGGATTCTGGAACACTGTGGCCTGGGAACCTGCGAACGGTTTGACTCTGGAACCCTGTGGCCTGGGAACACGAAATCGGTTTGATTCCGGAAATCTGAGGCCTGGCAACATGACTGAGGTTTGATTCTGGATCTCTGTGGCCTGGGAAAATGACTGAGGCGTGATTCTGAAGACCTGTGGCCTGGAAACATGACATCTGTTTAGATTGTGGAATACTTTGGCCCGGGAACCTGACTGAGCCTTGGTTCTGGAACACTGTGCACTAGGAACATGACTGAGGTTTTATTCTGGAACCCTGTAGCCTGGGAACATAACTGAGGCTTGATTCTGGAACCCTGTGGCCTTGGAACATAACATGGGTGGATTCTGGAACCCTGAGGCCTGGGAACAAGACATCTGTTTAGATTGTGGAATACTGTGACCCGGGAACCTGACTGAGCCTTGGTTCTGGAACCCTATGTACTGGGAATATGACTGAGGTTTTATTCTGGAACCCTGTAGCCTGGGAACATAACTGAGGATTGATTCTGGAACCCTGTGGCCTGGGAACATGACATGGGTGGATTCTGGAACCCTGAGGCCTGGGAACATGACATCTGTTTAGATTGTGGAATACTGTGCCCCGGGTACCTGACTGAGCCTTGATTCTGGAACCCTGTGGACTGGGAACATGACTGAGGTTTTATTCCGGAACCCTGTAGCCTGCGAACATAACTGAGGATTGATTCTGGAACCCTGTGGCCTGGCCACATGACATCGGTGGATTCTGGAACTCTGTGGCCTGGGAACCTGCGAACGGTTTGACTCTGGTACCCTGTGGCCTGGGAACATGTATGAGGTTTAATGGTGGAAACCTGTGGCCTGGCAACATGACTGAGGATTGATTCTGGATCCCTGTGGCCAGGGAACATGACATCTGTTTAGATTGTGGAATACTGTGCCCCGGGAACCTGACTGAGCCTTGGTTCTGGAACCCTGTGGACTGGGAACATGACTGAGGTTTTATTCTGGAACCCTGTGTCCTGGGAACATGTCTGAGGTTTGGTGGTGGAAACCTGTGGCCTGGCAAAATGACTGAGGTTTGATTCTGAAAGACTGTGGCCAGGGAACATGATATCGGGTTGATTCTGGAAACCTGTGTCCTGGGAACAAGACTGAGGTTTGATTCTGGAACCCTGTGGCCTGGGAACATGACTGAGGTTTGTTTCTGGAAGCCTGTTCTCTGGGAACATGACTGAGGTTTGATTCTGGACACCTGTGTCCTGGGAACATGACTGAGGTTTGATTGTTGAAACCTGTGGCCTGCGAACATGACTCAGATTTGATTCTGGAACCATGTGTCCTGGGAATATGACTGAGGTATGATACTGGAAACCTTTGTCCTGGGAAAATGACTGAGGTTTCATTGTGGAAACATGTGGCCTGGGATCATGACTGAGGTTTGATGGTGGAACACTCTGGCCTGGCAAAATGACTGAGGCTTGATTCTGGAACCCTGTGGCCTGGGAACTTGACTGAGGTTGGATGGCAGAGACCTGTGGACTGGCAACATGACTGAGGTTTGATTGTGTAACCCTGTGCACGGGGACCATGACTGAGGCCTGATACTGGAACCCCGTGGCGTGGGAACATGACATTGGTTTGATTCTGGAGCCCTGTTTACTGGGAACATGACTGAGGTTTGATGGTTGAACCCTTTGGCCTGGCAACATGATTGAGGTTTGATAGTGGAACCCTCAGGCTTGGGAATATGAGTGAGGCTTGATGGTGGAACCCTGTGGCCTGGCAATATGACTTAGGTTTGATTGTGGAACACTCTGGCCTGGGAACATGACTGAGGCTTGATGGTGGAACCGTGGCCTGGCAACAGGACTGAGGTTTGATTGTGGAACGCTCTGGCCTGGGAATATGACTGAGGTTTAATTGTGGAACCCTGTGGCCTGGGAACATGACTGGGATTTGATTTCTGAAACCTGTGTCCAGGGAACATGACTGAGGTTTTATTCTGGAAACCTGTGTCTTGGGAACACGACTGAGTTTTTATTCTGGAACCATGTGGCCTGGGAATATGAGTGAGGTTTGATTCTGGAAACCATTGGCCTGGGAACATGACTGATGTTAGAGTGTGCAATCCTGAGGCCTGGGAACATGACATCGGTTTGGATTCTGGTACCCTGTTGCCTGGGAACACGAAATCGGTTTGATTCCGGAAATCTGAGGCCTGGCAACATGACTGAGGTTTGATTCTGGATCTCTGTGGACTGGGAAAATGACTGAGGCGTGATTCTGAAGACCTGTGGCCTGGAAACATGACATCTGTTTAGATTGTGGAATACTTTGGCCCGGGAACCTGACTGAGCCTTGGTTCTGGAACACTGTGCACTAGGAACATGACTGAGGATTTATTCTGGAACCCTGTAGCCTGGGAACATAACTGAGGATTGATTCTGGAACCCTGTGGCCTGGGAACATAACATGGGTGGATTCTGGAACCCTGAGGCCTGGGAACAAGACATCTGTTTAGATTGTGGAATACTGTGGCCCGGGAACCTGAACTGAGCCTTGGTTCTGGAACCCTGTGGACTGGGAACATGACTGAGGTTTTATTCTGGAACCCTGTAGCCTGGGAACATAACTGAGGATTGATTCTGGAAGCCTGTGGCCTGGGAACATGACATCGGTGGATTCTGGAACACTGTGGCCTGGGAACCTGCGAACGGTTTGACTCTGGAACCCTGTGGCCTGGGAACACGAAATCGGTTTGATTCCGGAAATCTGAGGCCTGGCAACATGACTGAGGTTTGATTCTGGATCTCTGTGGCCTGGGAAAATGACTGAGGCGTGATTCTGAAGACCTGTGGCCTGGAAACATGACATCTGTTTAGATTGTGGAATACTTTGGCCCGGGAACCTGACTGAGCCTTGGTTCTGGAACACTGTGCACTAGGAACATGACTGAGGTTTTATTCTGGAACCCTGTAGCCTGGGAACATAACTGAGGCTTGATTCTGGAACCCTGTGGCCTGGGAACATAACATGGGTGGATTCTGGAACCCTGAGGCCTGGGAACAAGACATCTGTTTAGATTGTGGAATACTGTGACCCGGGAACCTGACTGAGCCTTGGTTCTGGAACCCTATGTACTGGGAATATGACTGAGGTTTTATTCTGGAACCCTGTAGCCTGGGAACATAACTGAGGATTGATTCTGGAACCCTGTGGCCTGGGAACATGACATGGGTGGATTCTGGAACCCTGAGGCCTGGGAACATGACATCTGTTTAGATTGTGGAATACTGTGCCCCGGGTACCTGACTGAGCCTTGATTCTGGAACCCTGTGGACTGGGAACATGACTGAGGTTTTATTCCGGAACCCTGTAGCCTGCGAACATAACTGAGGATTGATTCTGGAACCCTGTGGCCTGGCCGCATGACATCGGTGGATTCTGGAACTCTGTGGCCTGGGAACCTGCGAACGGTTTGACTCTGGTACCCTGTGGCCTGGGAACATGTATGAGGTTTAATGGTGGAAACCTGTGGCCTGGCAACATGACTGAGGATTGATTCTGGATCCCTGTGGCCAGGGAACATGACATCTGTTTAGATTGTGGAATACTGTGCCCCGGGAACCTGACTGAGCCTTGGTTCTGGAACCCTGTGGACTGGGAACATGACTGAGGTTTTATTCTGGAACCCTGTGTCCTGGGAACATGTCTGAGGTTTGGTGGTGGAAACCTGTGGCCTGGCAAAATGACTGAGGTTTGATTCTGAAAGACTGTGGCCAGGGAACATGATATCGGGTTGATTCTGGAAACCTGTGTCCTGGGAACAAGACTGAGGTTTGATTCTGGAACCCTGTGGCCTGGAAACATGACTGAGGTTTGTTTCTGGAAGCCTGTTCTCTGGGAACATGACTGAGGTTTGATTCTGGACACCTGTGTCCTGGGAACATGACTGAGGTTTGATTGTTGAAACCTGTGGCCTGCGAACATGACTCAGATTTGATTCTGGAACCATGTGTCCTGGGAATATGACTGAGGTATGATACTGGAAACCTTTGTCCTGGGAAAATGACTGAGGTTTCATTGTGGAAACATGTGGCCTGGGATCATGACTGAGGTTTGATGGTGGAACACTCTGGCCTGGCAAAATGACTGAGGCTTGATTCTGGAACCCTGTGGCCTGGGAACTTGACTGAGGTTGGATGGCAGAAACCTGTGGACAGGCAACATGACTGAGGTTTGATTGTGTAACCCTGTGCACGGGGACCATGACTGAGGCCTGATACTGGAACCCCGTGGCGTGGGAACATGACATTGGTTTGATTCTGGAGCCCTGTTTACTGGGAACATGACTGAGGTTTGATGGTTGAACCCTTTGGCCTGGCAACATGATTGAGGTTTGATAGTGGAACCCTCAGGCTTGGGAATATGAGTGAGGCTTGATGGTGGAACCCTGTGGCCTGGCAATATGACTTAGGTTTGATTGTGGAACACTCTGGCCTGGGAACATGACTGAGGCTTGATGGTGGAACCGTGGCCTGGCAACAGGACTGAGGTTTGATTGTGGAACGCTCTGGCCTGGGAATATGACTGAGGTTTAATTGTGGAACCCTGTGGCCTGGGAACATGACTGGGATTTGATTTCTGAAACCTGTGTCCAGGGAACATGACTGAGGTTTTATTCTGGAAACCTGTGTCTTGGGAACACGACTGAGTTTTTATTCTGGAACCATGTGGCCTGGGAATATGAGTGAGGTTTGATTCTGGAAACCATTGGCCTGGGAACATGACTGATGTTAGAGTGTGCAATCCTGAGGCCTGGGAACATGACATCGGTTTGGATTCTGGTACCCTGTTGCCTGGGAACACGAAATCGGTTTGATTCCGGAAATCTGAGGCCTGGCAACATGACTGAGGTTTGATTCTGGATCTCTGTGGACTGGGAAAATGACTGAGGCGTGATTCTGAAGACCTGTGGCCTGGAAACATGACATCTGTTTAGATTGTGGAATACTTTGGCCCGGGAACCTGACTGAGCCTTGGTTCTGGAACACTGTGCACTAGGAACATGACTGAGGATTTATTCTGGAACCCTGTAGCCTGGGAACATAACTGAGGATTGATTCTGGAACCCTGTGGCCTGGGAACATAACATGGGTGGATTCTGGAACCCTGAGGCCTGGGAACAAGACATCTGTTTAGATTGTGGAATACTGTGGCCCGGGAACCTGAACTGAGCCTTGGTTCTGGAACCCTGTGGACTGGGAACATGACTGAGGTTTTATTCTGGAACCCTGTAGCCTGGGAACATAACTGAGGATTGATTCTGGAAGCCTGTGGCCTGGGAACATGACATCGGTGGATTCTGGAACACTGTGGCCTGGGAACCTGCGAACGGTTTGACTCTGGAACCCTGTGGCCTGGGAACACGAAATCGGTTTGATTCCGGAAATCTGAGGCCTGGCAACATGACTGAGGTTTGATTCTGGATCTCTGTGGCCTGGGAAAATGACTGAGGCGTGATTCTGAAGACCTGTGGCCTGGAAACATGACATCTGTTTAGATTGTGGAATACTTTGGCCCGGGAACCTGACTGAGCCTTGGTTCTGGAACACTGTGCACTAGGAACATGACTGAGGTTTTATTCTGGAACCCTGTAGCCTGGGAACATAACTGAGGCTTGATTCTGGAACCCTGTGGCCTGGGAACATAACATGGGTGGATTCTGGAACCCTGAGGCCTGGGAACAAGACATCTGTTTAGATTGTGGAATACTGTGACCCGGGAACCTGACTGAGCCTTGGTTCTGGAACCCTATGTACTGGGAATATGACTGAGGTTTTATTCTGGAACCCTGTAGCCTGGGAACATAACTGAGGATTGATTCTGGAACCCTGTGGCCTGGGAACATGACATGGGTGGATTCTGGAACCCTGAGGCCTGGGAACATGACATCTGTTTAGATTGTGGAATACTGTGCCCCGGGTACCTGACTGAGCCTTGATTCTGGAACCCTGTGGACTGGGAACATGACTGAGGTTTTATTCCGGAACCCTGTAGCCTGCGAACATAACTGAGGATTGATTCTGGAACCCTGTGGCCTGGCCGCATGACATCGGTGGATTCTGGAACTCTGTGGCCTGGGAACCTGCGAACGGTTTGACTCTGGTACCCTGTGGCCTGGGAACATGTATGAGGTTTAATGGTGGAAACCTGTGGCCTGGCAACATGACTGAGGATTGATTCTGGATCCCTGTGGCCAGGGAACATGACATCTGTTTAGATTGTGGAATACTGTGCCCCGGGAACCTGACTGAGCCTTGGTTCTGGAACCCTGTGGACTGGGAACATGACTGAGGTTTTATTCTGGAACCCTGTGTCCTGGGAACATGTCTGAGGTTTGGTGGTGGAAACCTGTGGCCTGGCAAAATGACTGAGGTTTGATTCTGAAAGACTGTGGCCAGGGAACATGATATCGGGTTGATTCTGGAAACCTGTGTCCTGGGAACAAGACTGAGGTTTGATTCTGGAACCCTGTGGCCTGGGAACATGACTGAGGTTTGTTTCTGGAAGCCTGTTCTCTGGGAACATGACTGAGGTTTGATTCTGGACACCTGTGTCCTGGGAACATGACTGAGGTTTGATTGTTGAAACCTGTGGCCTGCGAACATGACTCAGATTTGATTCTGGAACCATGTGTCCTGGGAATATGACTGAGGTATGATACTGGAAACCTTTGTCCTGGGAAAATGACTGAGGTTTCATTGTGGAAACATGTGGCCTGGGATCATGACTGAGGTTTGATGGTGGAACACTCTGGCCTGGCAAAATGACTGAGGCTTGATTCTGGAACCCTGTGGCCTGGGAACTTGACTGAGGTTGGATGGCAGAAACCTGTGGACTGGCAACATGACTGAGGTTTGATTGTGTAACCCTGTGCACGGGGACCATGACTGAGGCCTGATACTGGAACCCCGTGGCGTGGGAACATGACATTGGTTTGATTCTGGAGCCCTGTTTACTGGGAACATGACTGAGGTTTGATGGTTGAACCCTTTGGCCTGGCAACATGATTGAGGTTTGATAGTGGAACCCTCAGGCTTGGGAATATGAGTGAGGCTTGATGGTGGAACCCTGTGGCCTGGCAATATGACTTAGGTTTGATTGTGGAACACTCTGGCCTGGGAACATGACTGAGGCTTGATGGTGGAACCGTGGCCTGGCAACAGGACTGAGGTTTGATTGTGGAACGCTCTGGCCTGGGAATATGACTGAGGTTTAATTGTGGAACCCTGTGGCCTGGGAACATGACTGGGATTTGATTTCTGAAACCTGTGTCCAGGGAACATGACTGAGGTTTTATTCTGGAAACCTGTGTCTTGGGAACACGACTGAGTTTTTATTCTGGAACCATGTGGCCTGGGAATATGAGTGAGGTTTGATTCTGGAAACCATTGGCCTGGGAACATGACTGATGTTAGAGTGTGCAATCCTGAGGCCTGGGAACATGACATCGGTTTGGATTCTGGTACCCTGTTGCCTGGGAACACGAAATCGGTTTGATTCCGGAAATCTGAGGCCTGGCAACATGACTGAGGTTTGATTCTGGATCTCTGTGGACTGGGAAAATGACTGAGGCGTGATTCTGAAGACCTGTGGCCTGGAAACATGACATCTGTTTAGATTGTGGAATACTTTGGCCCGGGAACCTGACTGAGCCTTGGTTCTGGAACACTGTGCACTAGGAACATGACTGAGGATTTATTCTGGAACCCTGTAGCCTGGGAACATAACTGAGGATTGATTCTGGAACCCTGTGGCCTGGGAACATAACATGGGTGGATTCTGGAACCCTGAGGCCTGGGAACAAGACATCTGTTTAGATTGTGGAATACTGTGGCCCGGGAACCTGAACTGAGCCTTGGTTCTGGAACCCTGTGGACTGGGAACATGACTGAGGTTTTATTCTGGAACCCTGTAGCCTGGGAACATAACTGAGGATTGATTCTGGAAGCCTGTGGCCTGGGAACATGACATCGGTGGATTCTGGAACACTGTGGCCTGGGAACCTGCGAACGGTTTGACTCTGGAACCCTGTGGCCTGGGAACACGAAATCGGTTTGATTCCGGAAATCTGAGGCCTGGCAACATGACTGAGGTTTGATTCTGGATCTCTGTGGCCTGGGAAAATGACTGAGGCGTGATTCTGAAGACCTGTGGCCTGGAAACATGACATCTGTTTAGATTGTGGAATACTTTGGCCCGGGAACCTGACTGAGCCTTGGTTCTGGAACACTGTGCACTAGGAACATGACTGAGGTTTTATTCTGGAACCCTGTAGCCTGGGAACATAACTGAGGCTTGATTCTGGAACCCTGTGGCCTGGGAACATAACATGGGTGGATTCTGGAACCCTGAGGCCTGGGAACAAGACATCTGTTTAGATTGTGGAATACTGTGACCCGGGAACCTGACTGAGCCTTGGTTCTGGAACCCTATGTACTGGGAATATGACTGAGGTTTTATTCTGGAACCCTGTAGCCTGGGAACATAACTGAGGATTGATTCTGGAACCCTGTGGCCTGGGAACATGACATGGGTGGATTCTGGAACCCTGAGGCCTGGGAACATGACATCTGTTTAGATTGTGGAATACTGTGCCCCGGGTACCTGACTGAGCCTTGATTCTGGAACCCTGTGGACTGGGAACATGACTGAGGTTTTATTCCGGAACCCTGTAGCCTGCGAACATAACTGAGGATTGATTCTGGAACCCTGTGGCCTGGCCGCATGACATCGGTGGATTCTGGAACTCTGTGGCCTGGGAACCTGCGAACGGTTTGACTCTGGTACCCTGTGGCCTGGGAACATGTATGAGGTTTAATGGTGGAAACCTGTGGCCTGGCAACATGACTGAGGATTGATTCTGGATCCCTGTGGCCAGGGAACATGACATCTGTTTAGATTGTGGAATACTGTGCCCCGGGAACCTGACTGAGCCTTGGTTCTGGAACCCTGTGGACTGGGAACATGACTGAGGTTTTATTCTGGAACCCTGTGTCCTGGGAACATGTCTGAGGTTTGGTGGTGGAAACCTGTGGCCTGGCAAAATGACTGAGGTTTGATTCTGAAAGACTGTGGCCAGGGAACATGATATCGGGTTGATTCTGGAAACCTGTGTCCTGGGAACAAGACTGAGGTTTGATTCTGGAACCCTGTGGCCTGGGAACATGACTGAGGTTTGTTTCTGGAAGCCTGTTCTCTGGGAACATGACTGAGGTTTGATTCTGGACACCTGTGTCCTGGGAACATGACTGAGGTTTGATTGTTGAAACCTGTGGCCTGCGAACATGACTCAGATTTGATTCTGGAACCATGTGTCCTGGGAATATGACTGAGGTATGATACTGGAAACCTTTGTCCTGGGAAAATGACTGAGGTTTCATTGTGGAAACATGTGGCCTGGGATCATGACTGAGGTTTGATGGTGGAACACTCTGGCCTGGCAAAATGACTGAGGCTTGATTCTGGAACCCTGTGGCCTGGGAACTTGACTGAGGTTGGATGGCAGAAACCTGTGGACTGGCAACATGACTGAGGTTTGATTGTGTAACCCTGTGCACGGGGACCATGACTGAGGCCTGATACTGGAACCCCGTGGCGTGGGAACATGACATTGGTTTGATTCTGGAGCCCTGTTTACTGGGAACATGACTGAGGTTTGATGGTTGAACCCTTTGGCCTGGCAACATGATTGAGGTTTGATAGTGGAACCCTCAGGCTTGGGAATATGAGTGAGGCTTGATGGTGGAACCCTGTGGCCTGGCAATATGACTTAGGTTTGATTGTGGAACACTCTGGCCTGGGAACATGACTGAGGCTTGATGGTGAAACCGTGGCCTGGCAACAGGACTGAGGTTTGATTGTGGAACGCTCTGGCCTGGGAATATGACTGAGGTTTAATTGTGGAACCCTGTGGCCTGGGAACATGACTGGGATTTGATTTCTGAAACCTGTGTCCAGGGAACATGACTGAGGTTTTATTCTGGAAACCTGTGTCTTGGGAACACGACTGAGTTTTTATTCTGGAACCATGTGGCCTGGGAATATGAGTGAGGTTTGATTCTGGAAACCATTGGCCTGGGAACATGACTGATGTTAGAGTGTGCAATCCTGAGGCCTGGGAACATGACATCGGTTTGGATTCTGGTACCCTGTTGCCTGGGAACACGAAATCGGTTTGATTCCGGAAATCTGAGGCCTGGCAACATGACTGAGGTTTGATTCTGGATCTCTGTGGACTGGGAAAATGACTGAGGCGTGATTCTGAAGACCTGTGGCCTGGAAACATGACATCTGTTTAGATTGTGGAATACTTTGGCCCGGGAACCTGACTGAGCCTTGGTTCTGGAACACTGTGCACTAGGAACATGACTGAGGATTTATTCTGGAACCCTGTAGCCTGGGAACATAACTGAGGATTGATTCTGGAACCCTGTGGCCTGGGAACATAACATGGGTGGATTCTGGAACCCTGAGGCCTGGGAACAAGACATCTGTTTAGATTGTGGAATACTGTGGCCCGGGAACCTGAACTGAGCCTTGGTTCTGGAACCCTGTGGACTGGGAACATGACTGAGGTTTTATTCTGGAACCCTGTAGCCTGGGAACATAACTGAGGATTGATTCTGGAAGCCTGTGGCCTGGGAACATGACATCGGTGGATTCTGGAACACTGTGGCCTGGGAACCTGCGAACGGTTTGACTCTGGAACCCTGTGGCCTGGGAACACGAAATCGGTTTGATTCCGGAAATCTGAGGCCTGGCAACATGACTGAGGTTTGATTCTGGATCTCTGTGGCCTGGGAAAATGACTGAGGCGTGATTCTGAAGACCTGTGGCCTGGAAACATGACATCTGTTTAGATTGTGGAATACTTTGGCCCGGGAACCTGACTGAGCCTTGGTTCTGGAACACTGTGCACTAGGAACATGACTGAGGTTTTATTCTGGAACCCTGTAGCCTGGGAACATAACTGAGGCTTGATTCTGGAACCCTGTGGCCTGGGAACATAACATGGGTGGATTCTGGAACCCTGAGGCCTGGGAACAAGACATCTGTTTAGATTGTGGAATACTGTGACCCGGGAACCTGACTGAGCCTTGGTTCTGGAACCCTATGTACTGGGAATATGACTGAGGTTTTATTCTGGAACCCTGTAGCCTGGGAACATAACTGAGGATTGATTCTGGAACCCTGTGGCCTGGGAACATGACATGGGTGGATTCTGGAACCCTGAGGCCTGGGAACATGACATCTGTTTAGATTGTGGAATACTGTGCCCCGGGTACCTGACTGAGCCTTGATTCTGGAACCCTGTGGACTGGGAACATGACTGAGGTTTTATTCCGGAACCCTGTAGCCTGCGAACATAACTGAGGATTGATTCTGGAACCCTGTGGCCTGGCCGCATGACATCGGTGGATTCTGGAACTCTGTGGCCTGGGAACCTGCGAACGGTTTGACTCTGGTACCCTGTGGCCTGGGAACATGTATGAGGTTTAATGGTGGAAACCTGTGGCCTGGCAACATGACTGAGGATTGATTCTGGATCCCTGTGGCCAGGGAACATGACATCTGTTTAGATTGTGGAATACTGTGCCCCGGGAACCTGACTGAGCCTTGGTTCTGGAACCCTGTGGACTGGGAACATGACTGAGGTTTTATTCTGGAACCCTGTGTCCTGGGAACATGTCTGAGGTTTGGTGGTGGAAACCTGTGGCCTGGCAAAATGACTGAGGTTTGATTCTGAAAGACTGTGGCCAGGGAACATGATATCGGGTTGATTCTGGAAACCTGTGTCCTGGGAACAAGACTGAGGTTTGATTCTGGAACCCTGTGGCCTGGGAACATGACTGAGGTTTGTTTCTGGAAGCCTGTTCTCTGGGAACATGACTGAGGTTTGATTCTGGACACCTGTGTCCTGGGAACATGACTGAGGTTTGATTGTTGAAACCTGTGGCCTGCGAACATGACTCAGATTTGATTCTGGAACCATGTGTCCTGGGAATATGACTGAGGTATGATACTGGAAACCTTTGTCCTGGGAAAATGACTGAGGTTTCATTGTGGAAACATGTGGCCTGGGATCATGACTGAGGTTTGATGGTGGAACACTCTGGCCTGGCAAAATGACTGAGGCTTGATTCTGGAACCCTGTGGCCTGGGAACTTGACTGAGGTTGGATGGCAGAAACCTGTGGACTGGCAACATGACTGAGGTTTGATTGTGTAACCCTGTGCACGGGGACCATGACTGAGGCCTGATACTGGAACCCCGTGGCGTGGGAACATGACATTGGTTTGATTCTGGAGCCCTGTTTACTGGGAACATGACTGAGGTTTGATGGTTGAACCCTTTGGCCTGGCAACATGATTGAGGTTTGATAGTGGAACCCTCAGGCTTGGGAATATGAGTGAGGCTTGATGGTGGAACCCTGTGGCCTGGCAATATGACTTAGGTTTGATTGTGGAACACTCTGGCCTGGGAACATGACTGAGGCTTGATGGTGGAACCGTGGCCTGGCAACAGGACTGAGGTTTGATTGTGGAACGCTCTGGCCTGGGAATATGACTGAGGTTTAATTGTGGAACCCTGTGGCCTGGGAACATGACTGGGATTTGATTTCTGAAACCTGTGTCCAGGGAACATGACTGAGGTTTTATTCTGGAAACCTGTGTCTTGGGAACACGACTGAGTTTTTATTCTGGAACCATGTGGCCTGGGAATATGAGTGAGGTTTGATTCTGGAAACCATTGGCCTGGGAACATGACTGATGTTAGAGTGTGCAATCCTGAGGCCTGGGAACATGACATCGGTTTGGATTCTGGTACCCTGTTGCCTGGGAACACGAAATCGGTTTGATTCCGGAAATCTGAGGCCTGGCAACATGACTGAGGTTTGATTCTGGATCTCTGTGGACTGGGAAAATGACTGAGGCGTGATTCTGAAGACCTGTGGCCTGGAAACATGACATCTGTTTAGATTGTGGAATACTTTGGCCCGGGAACCTGACTGAGCCTTGGTTCTGGAACACTGTGCACTAGGAACATGACTGAGGATTTATTCTGGAACCCTGTAGCCTGGGAACATAACTGAGGATTGATTCTGGAACCCTGTGGCCTGGGAACATAACATGGGTGGATTCTGGAACCCTGAGGCCTGGGAACAAGACATCTGTTTAGATTGTGGAATACTGTGGCCCGGGAACCTGAACTGAGCCTTGGTTCTGGAACCCTGTGGACTGGGAACATGACTGAGGTTTTATTCTGGAACCCTGTAGCCTGGGAACATAACTGAGGATTGATTCTGGAAGCCTGTGGCCTGGGAACATGACATCGGTGGATTCTGGAACACTGTGGCCTGGGAACCTGCGAACGGTTTGACTCTGGAACCCTGTGGCCTGGGAACACGAAATCGGTTTGATTCCGGAAATCTGAGGCCTGGCAACATGACTGAGGTTTGATTCTGGATCTCTGTGGCCTGGGAAAATGACTGAGGCGTGATTCTGAAGACCTGTGGCCTGGAAACATGACATCTGTTTAGATTGTGGAATACTTTGGCCCGGGAACCTGACTGAGCCTTGGTTCTGGAACACTGTGCACTAGGAACATGACTGAGGTTTTATTCTGGAACCCTGTAGCCTGGGAACATAACTGAGGCTTGATTCTGGAACCCTGTGGCCTGGGAACATAACATGGGTGGATTCTGGAACCCTGAGGCCTGGGAACAAGACATCTGTTTAGATTGTGGAATACTGTGACCCGGGAACCTGACTGAGCCTTGGTTCTGGAACCCTATGTACTGGGAATATGACTGAGGTTTTATTCTGGAACCCTGTAGCCTGGGAACATAACTGAGGATTGATTCTGGAACCCTGTGGCCTGGGAACATGACATGGGTGGATTCTGGAACCCTGAGGCCTGGGAACATGACATCTGTTTAGATTGTGGAATACTGTGCCCCGGGTACCTGACTGAGCCTTGATTCTGGAACCCTGTGGACTGGGAACATGACTGAGGTTTTATTCCGGAACCCTGTAGCCTGCGAACATAACTGAGGATTGATTCTGGAACCCTGTGGCCTGGCCGCATGACATCGGTGGATTCTGGAACTCTGTGGCCTGGGAACCTGCGAACGGTTTGACTCTGGTACCCTGTGGCCTGGGAACATGTATGAGGTTTAATGGTGGAAACCTGTGGCCTGGCAACATGACTGAGGATTGATTCTGGATCCCTGTGGCCAGGGAACATGACATCTGTTTAGATTGTGGAATACTGTGCCCCGGGAACCTGACTGAGCCTTGGTTCTGGAACCCTGTGGACTGGGAACATGACTGAGGTTTTATTCTGGAACCCTGTGTCCTGGGAACATGTCTGAGGTTTGGTGGTGGAAACCTGTGGCCTGGCAAAATGACTGAGGTTTGATTCTGAAAGACTGTGGCCAGGGAACATGATATCGGGTTGATTCTGGAAACCTGTGTCCTGGGAACAAGACTGAGGTTTGATTCTGGAACCCTGTGGCCTGGGAACATGACTGAGGTTTGTTTCTGGAAGCCTGTTCTCTGGGAACATGACTGAGGTTTGATTCTGGACACCTGTGTCCTGGGAACATGACTGAGGTTTGATTGTTGAAACCTGTGGCCTGCGAACATGACTCAGATTTGATTCTGGAACCATGTGTCCTGGGAATATGACTGAGGTATGATACTGGAAACCTTTGTCCTGGGAAAATGACTGAGGTTTCATTGTGGAAACATGTGGCCTGGGATCATGACTGAGGTTTGATGGTGGAACACTCTGGCCTGGCAAAATGACTGAGGCTTGATTCTGGAACCCTGTGGCCTGGGAACTTGACTGAGGTTGGATGGCAGAAACCTGTGGACTGGCAACATGACTGAGGTTTGATTGTGTAACCCTGTGCACGGGGACCATGACTGAGGCCTGATACTGGAACCCCGTGGCGTGGGAACATGACATTGGTTTGATTCTGGAGCCCTGTTTACTGGGAACATGACTGAGGTTTGATGGTTGAACCCTTTGGCCTGGCAACATGATTGAGGTTTGATAGTGGAACCCTCAGGCTTGGGAATATGAGTGAGGCTTGATGGTGGAACCCTGTGGCCTGGCAATATGACTTAGGTTTGATTGTGGAACACTCTGGCCTGGGAACATGACTGAGGCTTGATGGTGAAACCGTGGCCTGGCAACAGGACTGAGGTTTGATTGTGGAACGCTCTGGCCTGGGAATATGACTGAGGTTTAATTGTGGAACCCTGTGGCCTGGGAACATGACTGGGATTTGATTTCTGAAACCTGTGTCCAGGGAACATGACTGAGGTTTTATTCTGGAAACCTGTGTCTTGGGAACACGACTGAGTTTTTATTCTGGAACCATGTGGCCTGGGAATATGAGTGAGGTTTGATTCTGGAAACCATTGGCCTGGGAACATGACTGATGTTAGAGTGTGCAATCCTGAGGCCTGGGAACATGACATCGGTTTGGATTCTGGTACCCTGTTGCCTGGGAACACGAAATCGGTTTGATTCCGGAAATCTGAGGCCTGGCAACATGACTGAGGTTTGATTCTGGATCTCTGTGGACTGGGAAAATGACTGAGGCGTGATTCTGAAGACCTGTGGCCTGGAAACATGACATCTGTTTAGATTGTGGAATACTTTGGCCCGGGAACCTGACTGAGCCTTGGTTCTGGAACACTGTGCACTAGGAACATGACTGAGGATTTATTCTGGAACCCTGTAGCCTGGGAACATAACTGAGGATTGATTCTGGAACCCTGTGGCCTGGGAACATAACATGGGTGGATTCTGGAACCCTGAGGCCTGGGAACAAGACATCTGTTTAGATTGTGGAATACTGTGGCCCGGGAACCTGAACTGAGCCTTGGTTCTGGAACCCTGTGGACTGGGAACATGACTGAGGTTTTATTCTGGAACCCTGTAGCCTGGGAACATAACTGAGGATTGATTCTGGAAGCCTGTGGCCTGGGAACATGACATCGGTGGATTCTGGAACACTGTGGCCTGGGAACCTGCGAACGGTTTGACTCTGGAACCCTGTGGCCTGGGAACACGAAATCGGTTTGATTCCGGAAATCTGAGGCCTGGCAACATGACTGAGGTTTGATTCTGGATCTCTGTGGCCTGGGAAAATGACTGAGGCGTGATTCTGAAGACCTGTGGCCTGGAAACATGACATCTGTTTAGATTGTGGAATACTTTGGCCCGGGAACCTGACTGAGCCTTGGTTCTGGAACACTGTGCACTAGGAACATGACTGAGGTTTTATTCTGGAACCCTGTAGCCTGGGAACATAACTGAGGCTTGATTCTGGAACCCTGTGGCCTGGGAACATAACATGGGTGGATTCTGGAACCCTGAGGCCTGGGAACAAGACATCTGTTTAGATTGTGGAATACTGTGACCCGGGAACCTGACTGAGCCTTGGTTCTGGAACCCTATGTACTGGGAATATGACTGAGGTTTTATTCTGGAACCCTGTAGCCTGGGAACATAACTGAGGATTGATTCTGGAACCCTGTGGCCTGGGAACATGACATGGGTGGATTCTGGAACCCTGAGGCCTGGGAACATGACATCTGTTTAGATTGTGGAATACTGTGCCCCGGGTACCTGACTGAGCCTTGATTCTGGAACCCTGTGGACTGGGAACATGACTGAGGTTTTATTCCGGAACCCTGTAGCCTGCGAACATAACTGAGGATTGATTCTGGAACCCTGTGGCCTGGCCGCATGACATCGGTGGATTCTGGAACTCTGTGGCCTGGGAACCTGCGAACGGTTTGACTCTGGTACCCTGTGGCCTGGGAACATGTATGAGGTTTAATGGTGGAAACCTGTGGCCTGGCAACATGACTGAGGATTGATTCTGGATCCCTGTGGCCAGGGAACATGACATCTGTTTAGATTGTGGAATACTGTGCCCCGGGAACCTGACTGAGCCTTGGTTCTGGAACCCTGTGGACTGGGAACATGACTGAGGTTTTATTCTGGAACCCTGTGTCCTGGGAACATGTCTGAGGTTTGGTGGTGGAAACCTGTGGCCTGGCAAAATGACTGAGGTTTGATTCTGAAAGACTGTGGCCAGGGAACATGATATCGGGTTGATTCTGGAAACCTGTGTCCTGGGAACAAGACTGAGGTTTGATTCTGGAACCCTGTGGCCTGGGAACATGACTGAGGTTTGTTTCTGGAAGCCTGTTCTCTGGGAACATGACTGAGGTTTGATTCTGGACACCTGTGTCCTGGGAACATGACTGAGGTTTGATTGTTGAAACCTGTGGCCTGCGAACATGACTCAGATTTGATTCTGGAACCATGTGTCCTGGGAATATGACTGAGGTATGATACTGGAAACCTTTGTCCTGGGAAAATGACTGAGGTTTCATTGTGGAAACATGTGGCCTGGGATCATGACTGAGGTTTGATGGTGGAACACTCTGGCCTGGCAAAATGACTGAGGCTTGATTCTGGAACCCTGTGGCCTGGGAACTTGACTGAGGTTGGATGGCAGAAACCTGTGGACTGGCAACATGACTGAGGTTTGATTGTGTAACCCTGTGCACGGGGACCATGACTGAGGCCTGATACTGGAACCCCGTGGCGTGGGAACATGACATTGGTTTGATTCTGGAGCCCTGTTTACTGGGAACATGACTGAGGTTTGATGGTTGAACCCTTTGGCCTGGCAACATGATTGAGGTTTGATAGTGGAACCCTCAGGCTTGGGAATATGAGTGAGGCTTGATGGTGGAACCCTGTGGCCTGGCAATATGACTTAGGTTTGATTGTGGAACACTCTGGCCTGGGAACATGACTGAGGCTTGATGGTGGAACCGTGGCCTGGCAACAGGACTGAGGTTTGATTGTGGAACGCTCTGGCCTGGGAATATGACTGAGGTTTAATTGTGGAACCCTGTGGCCTGGGAACATGACTGGGATTTGATTTCTGAAACCTGTGTCCAGGGAACATGACTGAGGTTTTATTCTGGAAACCTGTGTCTTGGGAACACGACTGAGTTTTTATTCTGGAACCATGTGGCCTGGGAATATGAGTGAGGTTTGATTCTGGAAACCATTGGCCTGGGAACATGACTGATGTTAGAGTGTGCAATCCTGAGGCCTGGGAACATGACATCGGTTTGGATTCTGGTACCCTGTTGCCTGGGAACACGAAATCGGTTTGATTCCGGAAATCTGAGGCCTGGCAACATGACTGAGGTTTGATTCTGGATCTCTGTGGACTGGGAAAATGACTGAGGCGTGATTCTGAAGACCTGTGGCCTGGAAACATGACATCTGTTTAGATTGTGGAATACTTTGGCCCGGGAACCTGACTGAGCCTTGGTTCTGGAACACTGTGCACTAGGAACATGACTGAGGATTTATTCTGGAACCCTGTAGCCTGGGAACATAACTGAGGATTGATTCTGGAACCCTGTGGCCTGGGAACATAACATGGGTGGATTCTGGAACCCTGAGGCCTGGGAACAAGACATCTGTTTAGATTGTGGAATACTGTGGCCCGGGAACCTGAACTGAGCCTTGGTTCTGGAACCCTGTGGACTGGGAACATGACTGAGGTTTTATTCTGGAACCCTGTAGCCTGGGAACATAACTGAGGATTGATTCTGGAAGCCTGTGGCCTGGGAACATGACATCGGTGGATTCTGGAACACTGTGGCCTGGGAACCTGCGAACGGTTTGACTCTGGAACCCTGTGGCCTGGGAACACGAAATCGGTTTGATTCCGGAAATCTGAGGCCTGGCAACATGACTGAGGTTTGATTCTGGATCTCTGTGGCCTGGGAAAATGACTGAGGCGTGATTCTGAAGACCTGTGGCCTGGAAACATGACATCTGTTTAGATTGTGGAATACTTTGGCCCGGGAACCTGACTGAGCCTTGGTTCTGGAACACTGTGCACTAGGAACATGACTGAGGTTTTATTCTGGAACCCTGTAGCCTGGGAACATAACTGAGGCTTGATTCTGGAACCCTGTGGCCTGGGAACATAACATGGGTGGATTCTGGAACCCTGAGGCCTGGGAACAAGACATCTGTTTAGATTGTGGAATACTGTGACCCGGGAACCTGACTGAGCCTTGGTTCTGGAACCCTATGTACTGGGAATATGACTGAGGTTTTATTCTGGAACCCTGTAGCCTGGGAACATAACTGAGGATTGATTCTGGAACCCTGTGGCCTGGGAACATGACATGGGTGGATTCTGGAACCCTGAGGCCTGGGAACATGACATCTGTTTAGATTGTGGAATACTGTGCCCCGGG